>NW_010288885.1:1119-8624 GCF_000700745.2 Antrostomus carolinensis | reverse complement strand
TACTCATCGGCCGGCTGCCACCTGGTCACCAGAACTTAAAGGACTGACCTGCAGCTCCCGCAGGGATTTCTTCAACATCTCCATGTTGTCAGCTATCTTCTTTTCCTTGCCAAGCCTGGAGCTTAATTCCTCCTGCAGACACTTCTCTCGCTCGTGACTCTGTTGGTTTTCTTTGGAGATCTGCCTGACCTGTTCTATCACCTGACAAAAGCGTGCAAAGAAAGAGGAGAATCAGGCATTACATCAATGTCTTTTTCCAGCCCAGGGGCCATGGATTGCCTCAGTGAGCTACGACTGAGACTTCCTGCAAACTGGTCACCATCCCAGACTCCTGGGCTGCAGCCCATTGACTCCAGCCCATTTTTGGAGGGGCAAAGGGGATCGTGTCTCCTTCTGTCCTGCTTCTCAGCTGGGACAGAACTGGTTCTGTTCAGCAGCTGGAACAGCGCTGGGGTTTGGTTCCAGCTGGGATTTGTCAGGAGAGAAACGCTGAGAACATCCCCATGTTGCATTTGTGTCCCTGGCACTGAAGGACTTTGTGTTTGTCCGTCTGCAAGCGCAAGATCTCAGGGGTGAGGAATATTGACATGGATCAGCTCCATGGGCATTGGGCTCTGCCAAGGGGCTGTTCCATCTCCTGTCCCCCATGGGCAGGAGATCCATGAGGGGCTCTTCCTCTCTTGCTCTCTCTGGCTTTGGCTCGGGCTCTGGCTCTCCCGGGATTGCGGTTTCGGGTCGGGATTGCCGCTCCTCCGGGATCGTGATCTGGGAACAGGCCGGGCTTGGTCGGCGGGTGGTGAGCAATGGCACTGTTTGCATTTTTGATTACTATTACCATTTCAATGTCATTATTATTTATATTTTTTGTTCTATGACAACTATTAAATTGTCGCTATCTCACCCTACCAGTCTCCTTACCCTTGCCCCCCAGTTCTCTCCCCTATCCCCTGGTCGAGGAGGGGAGTGAGCGAGCGGCTGTGTTCAGCTGCCAGCCCAGTGCAACCACCACACCTTCACATCAGGAAGCAGGATCATTAACCTGGGATAGCTGCTGCATAACACTGCTTGGGGAAACTTGGATGCTACAGGCATTACCGGGCACAGAGAATGTGCTGTTGCTGTTCTGCAGCCGCTCCCTTGAGCCCCGTCGGGCTTTGGAGACACCGAGCATCCCCGTGTGCAGGTATCCAAACTCACCTGCTGCTCCGTAACAGCTTTCCCTCCAACACCCGCTGCCGCTGGAGAACAGAATCCCATCACTTGGGTTTTGAAGGACTCCAGCTACGATAGAGACCAACAAAGGAAACCAAAAATCACTGATAACTGCTACCAGCCTCCGCTCTGCACCAAACCTGGGCTGCTTTTCAGAACGTGTCACCAAACAGCTTGGGTTTTCCTCTTCTCATCCATTGGGTTTCCTGAGCAATTCTTGCCAGCAGAACTCTGCGTGGCAGCACAAGGGTGGAGAGTGTCCTCCCCGTGCAAAGCACCGACTGATCCTGCTGATCCAGCGCGACATTATTCTGCTGTTAAAGGGCTGCCTCTGCCTGGGCCAGCGTTACCTAGGCACGTGGAAGGGTTTGCATGGGTCCCAGACAGTGTGACTGCGGTTACTGACAGTACAGTGCGTTTCTGTATCGTATTAAACTCACTACATCTTCCACAACACCTACCTAAACCCTAAGGATAAGCCCCTTGTGCTGCACCCCACCACGAGTTCAGCCCATGCCAGGCTTCGGCGCACAAAATTCCACATTCCCTTTCCCCAACTCCAGAATTTCATCCTTCTCCATGGGGAAAACCTGCACTTTGGCTGCCTCCAGCCCTGGCTGCGGGACTCTCCCATCCCTACCTGCTCCTTGGCCCGTTCCAGGTCGGCTCTCAGCACTCGCTCCCTGCGCCCCATCTCCTGCAGCTGCAGCACTTGCCTGGCACCAGCTTCCTTCAGCTCCTCCTCAGCCTGCGACCATCAGAGCGTTAGCAGATCAAAGCCATCCCACAACATCACACCATAAGCAATTCAACTACAAACAGTCACTATACACATCGGGCAACTTCAAATACAGCTTTGAAATAGCAGGATGCTATTTTTGGTATTTTGCTAATGCTGCTTTTTTTTGCCTGGGTTTGGTCCTGTCCTGGTTTTGCTGGGATTGAGTGAATTTTCTTCCAAGTAGTTAGAAAGCACTGTGGTTTGGTTTCAGGATAGGATCTGATATGAGAAGATTATTGATAACATACTAGGACATGGCGCTTTGTTACTTTGCAAGTGCAAAGGACTGGGAGGAGGGAAGTGTGGTAAATAGCAAAACACAGAACTGGTAATTGGCTCTGCCAATGAGATATTCCATATTATATCATGTTGTGTTCAATGGCAAGTGCAAAGGACTGGGAGGAGGGAAGTGTTGTGATTAGCAAAACCCAGAACTGGTAATTGGCTCTGCCAATGAAATATTCCATATTATATCATGTTGTGTTCAATATATTAATGAGGGTTGACCTGAAAGCAGGGGGATTATCTCGGGAAGCACTCGGGTTCACTCTTTCAGGACTGTGATTTCAGATTCGGGGTTCTTTTTCGCTCCTCTGGGATCACTATTGGTGGGTGGTGAGCACTTGTACTGAGCATCACTCATTTGTATACATATATATATATATATCATTACTATTTTAATTTCATGTTACTCCAATTATTAAATTGTTCTTACCTCAACCTATGAGTCTCATTACCCTCTCCCCTCCAATTCTCTCCCCTATCCCCTGGGTGGGGGGGTAAAGGCAGGGAGGTACAAGTGGCTGTGTGGTGTTTGACTGCCAGAGAAGTTAAACTACCACAGCTCCCCTGGGCCGTCAGCATCTGTCCTCGACTTTCCAACACAGCAGTTCCTGCTGTACCCTCTTCCCTCGGGGTCCGTGGAAGAGCTCAGCTCATTTTGACCCTCTGCCTGTCCAGCCCGCATGCCTGGGGCTCGCAGAAGGCAGGGAGGTACAAGTGGCTGTGTGGTGTTTGACTGCCAGAGAAGTTAAACTACCACAGCTCCCCTGGGCCGTCAGCATCTGTCCTCGACTTTCCAACACAGCAGTTCCTGCTGCACCCTCTTCCCTCGGGGTCCGTGGAAGAGCTCAGCTCATTTTGACCCTCTGCCTGTCCAGCCCGCATGCCTGGGGCTCGCAGGTCCCCATCCCCCGTGTCCCCACCTGTGCCAGGTGGCTGAGGTACCCTCCGAGCCCGTCCCTCCCTGCCCTCTGCCCCATGCCCCGCAGCCGGGCACTCACCTTGGCTTTCTCAGCCAGCTGCTTTCGGGTGCTCTCCTGCTCGCTGCAATACCTCTGCACTTGCCCCCGCAGCCCCTCCAGGTCATGTTCCAGCTCCCCGATGCGCTGCTAGAGTCCCAGGATGGCAGAGTCACACTAGAGGAGCTGGGCTTTGCCTCTCCAGAGGATTTCAACCATTCAGCAAAACATTTCCCCCATCTATCCCATTTCATTTCCCCTGCAATTTTCCTCTAGCCCATATTAACTGCGGTTCGAGTGGCTTTCGAGTCAAATTTCCAACTTATTGACACCATTCTTCTGCATCGTAACGTGGTGTCACAGTTTTTACAGCAGTTTACATTCTCTGGTTCCTTTCAGACATCTATTAAAGGACCCTGATTCCAACCAACTCCCTTACCATGCCCAGTTAATGATTCTCTCGCTGCTCTCCCATCTGCTCCGTCACCCCAAATGGCTCCAGACTCACCTTTTGCCACGCCATCGCCTCTCGCTCACCAACTTCACGCTTCAGTTCCTCTTCGATTCTAGAGCACTGGAACACATGGCAACCAAGGGAAAGAAAAAAAGCCATCAGGGCAGGTGGGGGCTGTCATTTCTGTAGCAAATGTCAACACAAACTTCAGGGCTACAGCCCAGCTAAGTGCTCTGACTTCTAATGGGTGGTGGTGTGTCCACGATGGAACCACCACAGCACTGGCAGCACCAGAGTATCTGCACCTGAAAATGTTGATACTAAATCATTCCCTGCCCAAGAGAAGGACACACGTGTGCAGGGAGACCCCAACACAGAGCGATTCCTCTGGCCTTAAAATTAGTGTAACAGGGATGGGGGAAAGGACCAGAGGAAATTAATGCCTCTTAAAACATCCCTGGTAACCTGACCGTGATAGTCACAGATTTCCAGGCTCATCATCCCTGTACCAGGCTGTGCCTTGCAGCTCTGCGTCCTGCCTGCCCCAGCTCCCATCTCCCTCTGGGTCTCCCCACATCCATGGAGCGGAGGAAGCCACAGAGATATGCTCTGGGATGTGCTCTCTGCCTCACTGTGAGGGGTGTGGGCCACCAAGTGCCACCAAGCACCCTTCTCTGTAACATCTGATCCCCTTTGTGTGCACAGCAGCTCTGATGCTCATCCGGTTCCCCTTTCCACCAGTTGATCCACATCCTTCATCTCCAAAGAGCTACACAGGGAGGATGCTCAGCCTGCCAAGCTGGCAGGGCATGCTCACCTCTGCCTACACCCCAGGGGCCCCCACATATCTTTCCTGTTACTTCAAAATTCACAGCAAATCACTCAAATCTGCTGGAAGAGCTCCCAGTCCGCTGGCCAAAACGTAGCGCCTGCTCTGGGCTTATTATGCAGATGATGCAGCTCTACCCAGTACAGAGAAACAACCTGTTTTGTCTTTAAGAGAAAAGCCAGGCTGGGCTGCAGGGAGCCACATGAAGTCAGGGTTTCCATGGCTCCTCGGGAGGATCTTGGCACAAGCGCTTTGTACGGACAAACAGCTACTGTGCTCCCAGCAATCCAGGGCAACACAGCACCTGAATGCAGAACAGGGAGGGGGATTCAGCTGGGGAAGGTGACACGGCTCCGTGGGCACAGACACGGCCACGGTGTCCCACTGGTGCAGCTCTACAGGTTCTCCTTGGGAGCAGCCGGGACCCTCAGGTGACAACTGCCCTGATAAACAGCCCCCAAAATAGCTGCCACACTCCTTAACGGGGAGAATCACAGCCCTTCCCAATCTCATTGCCCCCATTCATCCATACACCATACTGAAAATCACTGAGCCCCTCGCTAGGGACTGTAACCTTGGCAGACACGACCACCAGCTGATTGTCCTTATCTCTGTTTTCCTTCTTCAGTTTCTCAACATCTTGCTGGAGTTGCTGCATTTTCTGCTCCTTGTCGCCAATCTCCCTTTGCAGGCTGCTGGCTAGACCTGAGAAAAACAACTCCAGTCAGAGGCTTCCCAGGCCTGTCCCTGCAAAATCCCTGGAGAAAAGCCCTTTAAGCTCATCGAGTCCCATCATGAACCCAACACTGACAAGTCCCCAACTAACCCATCTCCCTCAGCACTATGTCTACACGACTCTTCAATCCCTCCAGGGATGGGGACTCCACCACTGCCCTGGGCAACCCCTTCCAATGCCCCAGAACCCTTTCAGCAAAGAAATTCTTCCTCACATCCAATCTCAACTGCCCTGGGCACAACTTGAGGCCATTTCCTCTTGTCCTGTCCCTTGTTCCTTGGTTGAACAGACCCACCCCACCTCTCTATAGTCTCCTTTCAGGGACTTGGACAGAGCCAGAAGGTCTCCCCTCAGCCTCCTTTTCTCCAGGCTCAACACCCCCAGTTCCCTCAGCCGGGAACTCAGCACACTTGTGCTCCAGACCCTTCCCCAGCTCCGTTGCCCTTCTCTGGACACGCTCCAGGCAGATCCAGGCTCTGATGCCTCCTCCCTGCCAAGCACCCACGCTGCTCCCTTATCGCGGGCGATGACATCAAGCAGAACCCTTTGGCTAATCTGAATGCATTGCACCACAGCTGATATTTTGTGTACACACTGCATTTCTCGTGCCTGATAAAGGCAGGAAAAGGCTGGTGGTGCAAGATGGTCCTTGCACCACTGGGCTGGGCAGGTCTCCCCACGGGGTTCCTGGCAGCCCGTGACTCAGCTCTGCTTTTGAGCTGCTAGAAGCCCACAATCAGCCCTGGAGGCTCCTTGTCCAAGAAAAGTTCTCCATTCCATCACTCCCCACCTTTGGTCCCAACATTCTCCCTTGCTCCAGGGGAACTTGTCATGTCAGATGCTGCCTGCAGCTCCCATGGAGCTTCAGGACCCAGAAACAGAGGAAGGACAATCTCTACCAGCCACTACCGATCCCTCATTGCCCGGACAGGTTTGCCAATGCTCAGCCATTACCAAAAGCCCATCCCAAACCGCTTCGTGCCCCTACCTGGAGCTCCAGGGACACTGTACCTGCTGCCAAAGCATGGTCCCTCTTCAACTTCTCGCTTTCCTTCTGCAGCCTTCCAATCTCCAGGTCTCTCTCGTAGAGGGAATGGCTGAAAACCTCACTGGAGCCTTTCTGCAGGTGGCTGATCTGCAAAACATCATGTTGGTCGCACTCCTCGCCGGATAACTCCCTTCAGAGGGAGACAACCAGCACTTCCCGGTCACACGCTGCTGGAGTTATTTTTTAGCACCTCGGACTTGCTCTCAGCAGTTGCTGCTTCAGATGGGAACATCTCAAATCTGTTTTGGCTGTTCATGCTAAAATCCTACCGTAAGAGGCACAGAGAAGCTCTGTCTCTCACTCTCTGCTGTGTCTGGAGTCCCTGGCTGGGGCTGGACAAATGTCCTGACGCAGCAGCAAGCAGAAATGCCTGCACATGGATTGCTTTTTCAACACATAGATATTTATTATTCACAAATGCAGATCTGGAGCTGCTAATAACTCTGGTCACAAGGACAGGTTTTTGCAGACCCCACTGGAAATGAGGAGTGGGAACAGCCTACCCTCCCACTTCAGCTACCGCCGCTGCACAGGCAGCACAAACACGCTTCCCTCTGCTCAAATGACCGGTTCCATCAGGCAATTACTGTAGACTATGAGAGAGGGAATCCACAGGTGGAAGAGGGTTTTGCCAGAGAAAGGAAAGCTGCAGAGAAAGGGAAGGCAGGCACCACGTATGGGCTCATCTCAGCACGCTCACAGCAGAGATGCTGACAGCGCCCGGAATTTCTATCGACTTTTCTCCACGAGGAACCTGCTTATCAACAGTTCCGCGTCACAACAGACACTCTGGGCAAGCACCAAGCACTTCACAGCCTCCTGCAGACCCAGAATGGTTCAGGAGGGCAGGATGTGCCAGTGAAGACACTGACGTGCGTGTCTTGTGCTGGACCAACCCCTTGGATCGACCCTTTTCCCACACTGGAGACACTCAGGAGGATTCCAACACCGTCTCTCCAGGACATTTTCTGTGTGTGCTGTGAACACATCCCTGGGCACGACAACTACGAGCCTCTCTCCTTGACCCAGCTGCCTGTTTTCATCAGCACACCAAAGGCTCACGGTGCCTTTGGGGCAGATATTGCCCCCACAGATGCAACTGCCTGCTCCCTTCCTGGGGTAAGAGGGAAGCAAGGGCATCAACCTGCCTGGCTGGAGGTGATCATGTGTGCCTTTCCCCCCCTCCCAAAGCCTGCTTAGGCTT
>NW_010288885.1:0-1103 GCF_000700745.2 Antrostomus carolinensis | reverse complement strand
CCTCCCCTCTGCAGCATTACACATCCTACCACATATGTGGGATATTTATTTACCAGCTTCCTTATGGAAAATTTGCACAGAAAGGAAATTTGCAAAATAAAACAACTGGAAGAAAAAAAAAGAAAAGCAACCCCAAACTTTCTCTCATTTCCCTTGGTTTCAGCCACTGCTCCTCCTCAACACTGGCTGTACAACTCCAAATCCCTCTGTATCACAGAGGTTTTCTCCCTGCTCAGTGCCTGTGGATGCATTCAGTACCTGTTCCCTCAAGGCTTGGATCTCCTCCCGTTTGTCCCCCAGCTCTCTGTCGAAGGCCAGCAGCTTCTGCGTCAGCTCCACCTCGTTCCTTGCCGCCGCCTGAGCCAGGCTCTTGGCCATGGCTGCGATCTCCTCCTGCAGATCTCTCACCACGGCAGCTTTCTGCTTGGATTCTGTTCCCAAACCAGAAAGGTGACCGATTGCCTTCTCCAGTGGCAGAAGTTTTTCACCCTATGGACAGATTACAGGTGCCGTCCATCACTTGACGGCTACAGAGACACTGGGCCACCTGCTCCAGGACTCGTGGCCATCAACTGCATGGACCTGCATGCATCAGCTTCCCACATCCCTTCCCTACATCCTTCTTCCCCCCAGCAGTGCCCGTGCATGGCACCAGTCCCCTTTGGTGACAGTCCCTCACACCTTCCCCAGCATCACCTTCTCCTGAGGCAGGAAATCTGTGTCCTGAGTCCCCAGGGAAGGAGTTCTGCTCTGACCATCTCCTGAGACACTGGCTGAGACTGGAAAAAAACAAATACCCCAGTAGCAGACGTCAGCGTGAGAACTGGTCATGGTCAGCAGCATCCCTCACACTTCTCCCAAAACTATCCTAAGGCAGCAGCTGCTTTCCAGTCTGTGAATTCAGTACCCAACTCTGGCACTACAAAGAGACCAGTGCAAAGGGGGATTAAATATCATAGATTGTTCCAAAGAAGAATAATACACTTGGAATAAAAAAAAAAAGCTTCAGGGGCAGCAGAGACGCAGCAGACAAAACCACCTTTTCTAGCTTTGCACGTACAAACAGCCACGTTCACTGCCCTTTGCACACGTGGATCCTTTGG
>NW_010288884.1:10841-23545 GCF_000700745.2 Antrostomus carolinensis | reverse complement strand
GCTGGTTTGGGGGGTGGGTGCTGCTGGGATTGAGGAAACTGCTTTAAAAATTCAGATTAAATTGAAGAAGTAAGAGATAGAGATGAGGTTGCTCCAGCCTGTTCTTGCAGAGCTCGGTGTGTTTCTGAGCAGGGTTTGCTTAATTTTTAAAAGCCCAGCTTGTGCTGGGAGCTGTGTTCTGCTGCTGGGGTGGCTGGGCTGGTCCCTGGTCCTCTACAGAGCTAGTGGGGTCTGAGTGTTTGCTGGGAGAGCAGCTGGTGTGAATAGGAAAAAAAATATATATATACATATACATAATTTATGAAGCTATTTCAGAGATGGATCTGAACTCTATGCACACACTTCAGCTGCCCTAAGCTTGTGTTAGGGGTTTAGGGACAGCTCTAAAAGGACTTGGACACAACTTTACCTCAAGGAGGTCTCTAGTGCTGTGCTGGAGAAAAGCTTAAGCCCCGAGTGTCCAGCTCTGCTGCTCTAGACAAGCTGGAGCTCAGCCTGGGATTTTCTGGAGGGTAATTTCACTCTGGACCTTGCCAGCTCTCTGCAAGGTCCTGGATTAGAAGGTGGTGTGGAGCTATGAGGTAAGGTGGGATCCCAGGGCTGGGTTTGGCTGGACTCATCAGCTGGTGCTTGCAGTTAGAGTTAGAGGGTGGAAAATGAGGGGTGTGAGTGGGGGGGTGTCTTTGCCCTAAAAGAGACTTATTGCAGGGGAAGCCTGGGGGCTGTCCCCCTCCCCAGCAGCCTGAGACTTGAATTTCCACAGAAAATAGTACTTTTAATTATTTTCTTTCTTATTGAGGCCTGAAGAGGGCCCTCCACACCCATTGCTGAGGCTGCCTGCCCCTCCAAGGCAGGGGCTGTGACACAGCACATGGACACATCTGCTCCAGCTGCAGGAAGGCACAGGGATAAGGTAACTCCTGGGACTGGACAGCTGCTCCTGTTCAGTGTAATCACTGATACCCAATCCCAAAAACCCAGACCAAGGGGAGCTCAGGCCACTCTTTGCTGTCTTGCACATTAGCAGCATCAGATGCAATTTTATTTTGTAATGTAGTTTAGTTGAAGTACCTGCAGTGCTGCTGCTTGGGAAAATGAAGCCTTTCTTTGGGATAACTTGAGAAAGGCTGTGCTATGTACACCATGAGCATTGAAATGAAACCACCAGACCCTTCATCTATACCTAAAGCAATGTGGGAAGGGATTTCTGGCATGTTAGTCTGTGTGAGTCCTAGAGAAGCTGCTGTACTGAGTCTGTCCAAGGCAGAGATGGAAACCAGTCTCCATGGATTTGGTCTTTGTACCTTGGACCTACTTCCAAACAAGTGAAGGTGTCTGAGCTGCCTGCAACTGTTCTGCAGGTGATGCGCTGCAAAGGGACCTCCAAACTGCTTTGCAGTCACCTCCTGCCTAGATACCAGGCACTGAAGAGTGAATTGTGGTGGTTTCACTTGGCTAGCAGCCAAACACAGCTGCTTGCTCACTCTCCTCTCCCCTCAGGGAATAGGGGAGAGAATTGGAAGGGTAAAAGTAAGAAAACTCATGGGTTGAGATAAAAATGAAATAAAATAATAACAGTAATAGAAAAATAATAGAAAATGCAAATGAGGGATGCACAGTGCAGTTGCTCACCACCTACTGACTGATGCCTGCTCTGTTCCCAGCCAGCAATCCTGGAGGAGATAGTCCCAAAACCAAAACTGCAATCCCAGAAGAGTGAGCCTGAGCGATCCCCAAGAGAATTCACTGCTTTCCAGTCAACACTCATTAATATACTGGACATGACGTGATATTATAGGGAATATCTCATTGCCATATCCAAATGCCAATTTTGGTTTTGCTAATTACTACACTTTCCCCCCAACACGCACTCTCATCACAGCAGTGGGCCAGTATGCTCCAGTACAGAGGTCTGTGTTAGTGTGCGCCAGTGGGCGGACAAATGAGGAGAGGGGGCAGTGGTGGACATGGGTGGGTTTTCCAGCGGGGTGGGCTCCCAAAAGCCCTGCAAGGGGGAGGCAGTGCTGGGAGTGAGCTGACTTTCCATCCCAGGGTGTTCTGGAAGGTGCTGGGCGCTGCTGCAGCTGCTGGCAAGGGACCACTTGTCCCCAAGGCTCAGCTGTCTCATGCTTCCCTAAATAGAAAGGGAAAAGTGTCTGAGGACTGCGAGGGGGGTCACCCACCCCAGCCCTGGGCTTTTTTGGCATGAAACCCCCCTGTTTCTGTCCCCACACCCTGTGCAGCTCTGCAGGTAAAGGGAAGCTGGGATTTGCTATGGTGACTGGGAGAACATCTCCTCTCGCAGCAGAGGGGTGCTGCCTGCTTGCAAGTAGGTGCCCCCCAAGCTGGGCTATTGCTGGGCCCCCTGGCTCACAGCCCTCCCCAGGCCCTATATAGCACAGGGGGGGACGAGGAAGGGGACAGGCTGTGGTGACAGGCGACGCTGACAGGCAGCAGGAGCTGCCAGGCCCTGCCCAAACTTGGAGTGGGAGGGAAGATCATTCCTGAGCCACACAGACCCTCCGTGGTGCTGGTGAACTTCTTTAATTCTTCTTTTTTTGTTGTTGTTTTCCTTCCATTTATTATTTGACTCCTAAGGATCTATATCTGTGAGAGGAGCTTCTGAGAAGCCACAGCCTTGAAGAGCAATTTAGGTCTTCCTTTTCCAAACTCTTCAGCCTGGGTAAGCTGCTTTTATTAATGTGTGTGTTAATTATACGTTGGTCTCATGGTGAAACTCAGCTTGGTGGAGTAGGCAGCCAACCCCAGTGACACAGGCACTTGAAAATGGGATGCAAATTGATGTTTTTTCCTTAAAGCTCTCCAGATGGAGGATCCCATCCAGCTGAAAGAGGAGGGCAATAAATATTTTCAGGCCAGTGACTACGAGAAAGCTGTGCAAAGCTACACTCAAGCCATAAAGCTCAACAAGGACAAGGCGCTGCAGGCAGTGCTGTACAGGAACAGGGCAGCCTGTTTCCTTAAAAAGGTGAGAGAAGCTCCCAGCTTGCCTGGGTAGTGCTCAAGGGGAGAAGAGCAGGGAGGCAGCCAAGGGTGTTTGCAAACTTGTCTGAAATTATTTCTTCTGGGCTTGTCCTGGAGCTGTAAAGCTGCCTCCCTGCTTCCATCCTGATGGGGCTGAGCACGCCGGTTCAGCTCAGAGATGGTCCCACTTAATCACTTTGAAGAAAACACTTTTGTCAGCCAACTTGCTCCATGCTTACAGGAGAGCTCTGTAAGGCCCAGGTTGGGGTGCAGTGGCATTGTTTGTGCTGTGTGTCCCAGCACAAGAGAAGCAGATGTAGATATTTAGCAAAACAAAAAGTTACTGGTACCTGTACCAGAATTATCTCAGCTCCCTGCAGTCAGTTGTAAGGACCTGCTGTGGGATTTCAGCAGATTGCTTGCACGTTCCTGGATTGTCACTAATCCAGGAGAAGTGACATCAAACCAGAACACAATGCACAGGCTGATGTGAGTTTCCCCTCTCCCATCGCTGCCCACAGTCTGCTGCTGCATCATCCCCAGCGTATGTTGTCTCACCTCTATTACAGACATTTTCCTCTCTCCCCTGTCCATCATTAAAAGGTACCTAAGCCCCCATCTTTCCTTCTGTAGGCTGCAAATGGTTTCACTGGGTGTCCTGTTAGTAAGTGGGAATAGAGAGGTCACAGTGTGCAGCAGCAATGGGGACATGCTCTGCTATTCCACTGCTAACAAATCTCTCCCTTCTGGTTTAACAGGAGGAATATGTCAAAGCAGCCTCGGATGCATCTAGAGGTGAGGAGGGGGCTGTTTTTAGAAAGGAGAGCTGCGTTGCTGGGTGTGCTTGCTCCAGTCTGCTCTCACATCTGCTTTTGGGGCACTGTGGTCTTATTCCTTGGTGTCCACTAACACCCAAATGCTGAGGCCATAAGGGAATTAAATAGAGGAGATTCAAAAGAAGATGCACCAATTCCTTGTGTTGGTGCTAATTAGGTACCAATTCACTCACAATGTCAGTAATATCACAGAGTCCCAGAATTGCCTCGGTTGGAAAAGACCTTTAAGATTGAGTCCAATCATTAACCTCACATGGACAAGTCCCCAACTAACCCACGTCCCTCAGCACTATGTCTACACGACTCTTCAATCCCTCCAGGGATGGGGACTCCACCACTGCCCTGGGCAACCCCTTCCAATGCCTGAGAACCCTTTCAGCAAAGAAATTCTTCCTCACATCCCATCTCAACTGCCCTGGGCACAACTTGAGGCCATTTCCTCTTGTCCTGTCACTTGTTCCCTGGTTGAACAGACCCACCCCCACCTCTCTGCACCTTCCTTTCAGGTAGTTGTAGAGAGTGATAAGGTCTCCCCTGAGCCTCCTTTTCTCCAGGCTAAACAACCTATCTACATCTCAAGAAGCTGTATTAACTGTAAAGCAAATGTGAGTTTACACAGAGGATTTCCAAGAAGTGAACTCTGATGCCTGGTTTTGGATCACTTTCCCAGCTATTGACATCAATGCTTCGGATATCAAAGCCTTGTACCGGCGCAGCCAAGCTCTGGAAAAATTGGGAAAACTGGACCAAGCATTCAAAGATGCTCAGAAATGTGCCACCATCGAACCCCGCAACAAAAACTTCCAGGAGACCCTGAGGCGACTGGGGGCCAACATCCAGGAGAAGGTAAATGCCGGGGGAGCAGTCCCAGGGTCACAGACCAGGTGTGGGAAGTCCTTGCTCTGGGTTACACTGATGGATTGTTGGTCACACTGGAAGCTCATAACAATGTAGGGGGATAAACAGGCTCTGTTAACTGGGAGTTCATACTTGATGCATGTAAATTTGAGGATCAGATTGGATGGGTAAATTAAAAAGCCTGGCAGCTCACTCCTGAGGCTGGCCTGGTCCTGAATGTCTTGGTAAGGTCCCAGCAAGGAACTGGACAAGCTTTGGACTGGATCTGGCAGTTGCCACCTTGACTTAGTTACCTTTATGGGGGTGCTGTGAAGAAGTCCCTGCATCACTATGTACCATGAGGTCTCAGAAATGATGGTTTAGGGCTGGCTCTGCCTGTGCTCACACATCTGAGGTGGGTAATCGATGCTGATCACTGAGAAGTGATGCCTATTATGTTATTCAGCTTGAATTGCTTGTGGCTTGGGGAATCTGTGATGTCCTTGAAGTGATAAAGGAAAATTGCTCCTTGATTTTGCTCCCTCTGATGCTTCATACACTCTCTCTTGGCACAGCTGCGCATCCAGTTCTCCACAGACTCAAGGGTGCAGAAGATGTTTGAAATCCTGCTGGATGAGAACAGTGAGAAAGAAAAGCGAGAAAAGGTGAGAACTGTCCAGGACTTGACAAAATTGCTGTTTAATGTCAGAGGCTGCCCTGAAGAGCAGAGGGCTGCTTTCTCTTCCCCACCTCTCCTGGGTAGAGCATGAGGTAAGGAGTTTGGGGATGAACTGTGCTCAGAGACACAACTGAGAGGGGAAATGCCCCAAAGAGGCATCACCTTTGAGCTGTGGGAAGGTGGACCAACCTCCAAAAATTCCAAAGGTGGGATCAGACTGGACTTCTGCTCAGGCCTATATCTACCATCTTCCCCATGTTTCCCTCCAAGCAGAGACCAACTTTTCTTGGGCAGCATGAAGCCAATTGCCAGATGCACCTGGAGAAGCTGCCTGGTGGGATCAGATCTGGTCCACTGCATCCATTAGGAGATGGCCACCCTGACAGCTCCCACCAGGACATCCCAGAGCAGCACAGAGATGTTTTGGAGGCTGCTGGCAGAGCTGTGCTGCTGACCCTTGTTTCTTCTGTCTCCCACCCAGGCTGCAAACAACCTCATAGTCCTGGGGCGGGAAGAAGCAGGTGCTGAGAGGATCTTCCAGAACAACGGGGTCAGCTTGCTGCTGCAGCTGATAGAAACCAAAAATGCTGAGCTGATCCTGGCAGCCGTGAGGACACTTTCAGGCATGTGCACAGGACATAAGGCTCGGGTAAGTAATGGGATGCTCAGGACCTTCACTGCTGTTGCCTTGCACCTGGGGGAGTGGAAAATCACAATAGTTAACGATGTTTGTGAGCTGTAGGGGAAAAAATTAAATCCTAGAGATAAAATTTTAAATTCTAGGGGGGGGAAATGCAAATAAGCAAGTGGGCTTAACAAAGATTATTGAAAATGCTCCTGTTGCTGTGCTGCTGATCTCCAGAGTCAAAGCTGTACATGGTCCCTACGGTGCCTTCATGTGTGCTGGTGAAGTAAAACTTATGATGAGTTGTTAACCACATAAGTTGTGGTGAGCATGGCTGGTTCAAATCCACATCCTTCATCACAGGACTCAGAAAAGCAACAAATAACAACTAACTTTGGGAAAGTTTTGTCCAAGGCTTAGATGAAGGGAAGCAGGGAGGATCTACAAAAGTTACGGTTCCTGGGAAGGCTCCCAAGGCAAGTCCCAGGGTCTCTGAGCCAGCTAATATCTTTCTCTGCACCAAGACAGTTGTTATGTTGTATAAAATAGCTCATTAGAAGCTCTGTCTGTTTTATGTGGTTTGAAGCAGGAAATGAGCGTGTGCTAAATGAATGTTCCTGTCAGTGTAACAGCACAAAGGAGTTGGGGGAACTATGACACATCAAAAATAAAATCTACTGGATATAAATCCAGTGTAGTGGAGACCTGCTTTCTTTTTCTGAAGCATTAACTGCTGTCATATGTGAAAAGGCTGTTCTGCAAAGCCTGCCAGGTCAATGTGCTTCTGAACTATTGATGTGCCACCATGCACGGGGACATGTGCCTGATGACACTGGGTTTGCTCACAGCCAGGACAGGCTTCTTGTACCAAACAGACTCTGTTAACAACCTTCCAAACCCAGCCATGCTCATCTCGGCATCCTCCTTGGAAACACTCTGCATCACTGGCAACTCTAGATTTTTGGAGTTGTCTTATAAAGGAAAATAAGGATGAAGAGCAAAACTCTGCCTTGTACTGATTCGGGATTCACCCAGGAAAGCATTTATTTGTACAAGTTGAGCCTGACCTTTCTAAATCACACAGGAAGGGGAGGAAAGGCTCGTACCCTTTGCTAACGGCTGCCCTGCTCTCTCCTTTCTGGGACCAGGCCACTGCCATTCTCCATTACCTGGGCATCGACAACATTTGTATGTGGATGTCTGTAGACAATGAAGAAATCTCTCTGGCTGTCTGCAACCTCCTGCAGACCATCACTGACTGCCTGCTGGGCCAGGGGAAAGAGGAGCAGCACGGGAAGGAGGAGGCGGTCGTGCTAGGTAAGGGTGCATGACCTAGTGGTCCTTCAGTCTTACTGGAGGAGAAGCAGGGTGAGCAGGGAGGGCTTTGCTTCTGGGTTGTCCCTCTTAATCCTTGTTCTTTGAAGTGGGGACTTCACCTTTTAGCTCTCCAGCATAACAGCTTGCACACAGCTCTTATCCTCATGGTGTTAACTTAAATACCTATGTTCCAGCCATGTGATGGCTCTGAGTGGTTTTCACTGGGTTCACCAGCTTTCAAAGATAATGACTTGAAACTGTCTGCTACTGTCTTGCTTCTGTGTAGATACTAAAAAAGATTTGAGGATGATCACAATGCGTCTGCTGGATATGCTCGTCAGTAAGAAAGTATCTGGGCAGGGACGAGACCGAGCTCTCAACCTCCTCAACAAGAATATACCGAGGAAGGACCTGAAAGACCATGACAACAGCAGGACCATCTTTGTCATCGACAACGGTGAGTCCTTCCCCTCCATCCCTGTTCTGGTTTGGGAGATGTGGGGCTCTGTATTCTTGCCTGAATACCTGTAGAACTGATCATCTCTGGCTTTTTTTGGTGCATGCAATCCTGGAGCAAAATTAGACTTATTAGGAGGAAACAGTTTTAAGATTAAGAGGAAAAAAAACCTGTGTGTGAGAGCAAGAATTTTTTGGTTTCTAAAGGACTGACTTAACTTCTCTGGCTAGTTTATTCCAATGTAACTGCTAACGTTATGAGGGTTTGGCTTGGATGAATTCTCTAGCTGAGACAGGATGAGATGAGCTTGCTGGATCCTTACACTGATCATTTCTAAAACTGGAAGGGGTGAGGAATTTGTGTGGGGTGTGTTTTTATACTAATTCCAATGCATATGTGTTACCATTTTGGTGGAAGTTATTTAATAACCCTTTAGCAAAAGAAGGGTTAAAACATCCAGAATCACCTGAAAGTCACTGACTTTTCCTCAGTCAAAGCCTCTAGCCCCAGAGGTCAGTAGGTTTAATGCTTCCTGACAAAAATAACTGATCCAGACAGGGACCAAACACAACAGTTTTGCTTATCTCATGCTGGGCACTGGATAAAAACCTGATGTTGCAAACCTGTCATCCCACCAGCAGAAGCTCCTCCCCAGTAAATATTTGAGTGCCTTCTTTGTTTAAGGTTTATGTGATTAGGCTGCAAAGTAATTGAAAACCATCCAAGCTGGCTATTTCACTGTAAGAAACCAACAAATAGTATCTTGAGTTTTGTACAGACCCTCTCCCCTCTAACAGCCCCATCATTCCATTGTTTCCAGGCTTAAAAAAGATTCTGAAAGTGGTGGGCCAGATTCCTGAGCTGCCTGACTGCCTGCCGCTGACAGAGAACACCCAGCTGACTGCCTCCGTCCTCCTAAATAAACTCTACGACGACCTGCGCTGTGACCCCGAGCGTGACAACTACCGGGTGATCTGTGAGGAGTACATCAAGTGAGTCAGGGCTGGTGACTGGGGCTGAGCTGGCCCAGAGGCACAGGAGCAGGAGGTCTTAAGAATGAGATCAGGCGCTTGCAATCCACTTATATGCCAAATCGAGGCCCTGGCAGATAACAATTTGCTTGAGATCCTGCTGGGTCCTTCAGCTGGGATCCTCAGATCCTCATGTTGTACTCCTACCTGCTGGGTCACAGCCTTTGCATGAATTTGGGCTCAGCTGTGTCCCAAATACCTAGAGATTTCAGCAGCAGTTCCTGATCTGAGGGAGGATATTCCTTTCCCTAGGGAATGAGAACTGTGAGCGACGACTGTTCCATGCACTGACTCCCTCTCTCCCATTGTCCTGGTTTTGCTAGGATAGAGTTAATTTTCTTCTTTGCAGGAGCAAAGTTGACCCACAGGACATGGATAAGACACTCCATGCCATCCAGATGGTGTCTGGAGTTCTGCAAGGGCCCTTTGACTTGGGCAACAAGCTGCTTGGCATGAAGGGAGTAATGGAGATGATGGTTGCCCTGTGTAGGTCTGAGAGGGAGATTGACCAGCTGGTGGCTGTGGAAGCCCTCATCCATGCCTCCACCAAGCTGAGCCGGGCCACCTTCATCATCTCCAATGGGGTGACGCTCCTGAAAGAGATCTACAAAAAGACCAAGAATGAGAAGATCAAAATCCGAGCTCTGGTGGTAAGGATGGCAGCCCCTGCCTCTCGCCTGCTCCACTCACCAGCTTAACCCTGGACTTGGGAGAGGTGGGGAGGTCCTGTGAACATGTTGGGTTCACTGACCTCAGCTGGGGAATGGTTTATGGTGCTTCCTCCTATGAGGAAGGGTGAGATAGCAGACCAGGAGAGTACATGGATTATTGGTAACTTTAAAGGCAAAACTAGTTAATCTTCCATTAAATACATCCAACAAGAGCACAGAACCTCATTTTGCTGTGCTACAAGCTGAACAATCTACTGGGTACTAGGATGCTTCCTCTTTGTTAGACCTCACTTCAAACTTTAGAGGTGGGATTTGGGGCAGCGATACTAGAGGATTAATGAACCTTTCTGACTGGTGTATCTTCATCCTCCTCAGGGTCTCTGCAAGCTGGGCTCAGCAGGAGGTACGGATTATGGACTGCGGCAGTTTGCTGAGGGGTCCACTGAGAAGTTAGCCAAGCAGTGCCGGAAGTGAGTGATTTTACTTTTCTCTTCCGCTGTTCCATACTTTGGAAGCCCACACATTGCCTTCATTTACTGTTGCTACCTGACAGCTGACAGTACCCCCCAGAGCCATTGCACTGGGACCTGGAGCTCTTCTGTGCCTCAAGTAACAATACATCCCTCCTGTCTCAATATCCAGATAAGCCTTCTCCTTCACTCACTTCTCATGTGAGACACCAGACATGGTCTCTCCCTCTTTGCCAGAACAGTCCAGTCTAGTCAAGTGCATTGCACAAGAAAGTTTTGAAGGTGAATTTACCAGGTGGACTAACCAAGGAGCTGAAGTTAGGAAGTGACTGAGTGGGTGATCATTGTTGCTGGCACCAGGTAGCAGGACATGGTGTGTTTCATGTGATGGTGAAGGCCAAAGCAGTGCTGAGTAGCTCTTCTGGGCTGTCTTTCCCTGCAGCATTGGGATCCCTTAAGTTGGGCTATTGGATGAAGATCATGTCTCAAGGGAAGAGCCCGCAATCTTTAGGAGCTGCAGCAGAACCTGAGGACATGTTTGGGCGTGAAACAGTCTCAATATCTGGTTTTCCTCCCTCTTCTCCCAGAGAAAATAAGTCCTGGCTCCTGAGATAGAAATGTGGATGTTTTTCTCTTCCAGATGGTTGTGCAACACCAGCATTGATGCTCGCACCAGGAAATGGGCTGTGGAAGGGCTGGCATATCTAACCCTTGATGCAGATGTGAAAGATGACTTTGTTGAAGATGAGCCAGCCCTGCAAGCTATGTTTGAATTAGCCAAGGTCTATCTCCTTAACTTGTTCCCTCATTCTTCTGGTAGTGTCAAGTTCTCCCAGCTCTCCAGCCTAACACTGTCTCCCCAGGCAGGAGGAGCTGTGACCCCAGTCCCTCACCTCTAGTTTAGCAAAACTTCAATTTTGCCTGTGCCATGGAGACACCCTAAGTTTGTTATCATCTTGCTTTCCTCCTGAGGCTGAGGAAGATTGCTCTTACCTTTACTGCCAGCAGCTGCATGAAAACCAAAGGCATCAAGGTGCTGACAGCATCTGATGATGTCAAACAGCCTTTTTGACCATAAAAACTCTTGGTTTTCCCTGCCCTGGACTCTAAAGCTGGGGATAAGACTAAGAACCATGATGGCAGTTCTAAGAGACCTGTTTCTTTGCTGTGTCCTCCTCACCCTCACGTAAGCTTTTGTTTTTCTGTCCAGGCAAGTGACAAGACTATCTTGTATTCTGTGGCTTCTGCACTGGTGAACTGTACCAACAGCTATGACACCAAGGAGCTGGTCCCAGAGCTGGTGCAACTGGCAAAATTCTCCAAGCAGCATGTGCCTGAGGAGCATCCAAAGGTAGGTTGGCTACAACTGGGGAGCTGGGAGGAAATGCTCAGATCTGAAGACCTTACTTGGTGTGTCCATTGTCACAGACCTCAGGTCTCCTGTCTCCCGGGTTGAAATTGCTTTGCTCTCCAACCAGGCCTGGCTGTAGTCAGCAGGATGGAAGCTGCTGAGGGGCTCATCCCTTGCTAATGTCTCTCCTCAGGACAAGAAGGATTTTGTGGTGAAGCGGGTGAAGCGGTTGCTGAAAGCCGGTGTCGTCTCTGCCTTGGCCTGCATGATGAAGGCGGACAGCGCCATACTGACAGACCAGAGCAAGGAGCTCATTGCCAGGTACCTTCACTGCTGTTGTGGGAGCCAGGAGCGGTGGCCAGCCTGTGTGCCACCGAGATGGGCACCTGGGCTGGCTCCTTGCTTCATGGGGTGGTGCGTTCTGCCTATAGGGGCAAGATGGAAGGGAAAGGGAGAAAAGACTTAAACCCAAATCTACATTCTGACCTTGAAGCTGGCTTACAGGCCTGCTTTGCTAGGATTCCTTTTGAATTTCTAGTCCTCTCTACTGGTTTTGACTGGAATAGAGTTCATCTTTCGGGCCTGGAAACTTTTTGCTGTGCCATTTGTTGCTTCCTCCCACGGTGCCGTGAGCACTGGGTTAAACGTCTGGAATTTACCTGGTGGAAATGTCACCCCTGCAAAACCTGAGCCCCATTCCGTGGGACTGTGGGTTATTGCCTTCCCATGTAGCTGTTTCACTAAGTGATGCTGTTGCTTCTGCAGAGTGTTTCTTGCCTTGTGTGAAGACCCCAAGGACCGTGGGACCATTGTCGCTCAAGGTGGTGGAAAGGTGATTACTTTGTTTGCAGCCCAACTTGATGTGCAGTTAATGTCTGTTCAGAGCCTGCAATGGGTCTGCAGTGAGGGAAGGTGACAGAAAAGCATGAGCTGTCTGGTAGCCCCTTGGGCCCAGACTGATGCTCCTCTGGAAGCCTCCAATGAAGCAGTCTTCTTGAAACAATTGAATGTGAGCTACAAGCTCTGGTGTGGTGCCTATTTGAGAACAAATAAAAGACAAAGACATCACTCTGGGCTACAGTCCAGACACGTTTCTTCAACAGATACATCTTTAAGATATTTTTAACTTGTTTTAGTACATTAAGGCAATCCTGTGAATTTTCTCAGAGGCATTGAATGCTTTCCTGTGTGTCACTAGGCCCTGATACCTCTGGCTGTGGAAGGCACAGAAGTTGGCAAGATAAAGGCTTCTCATGCTCTGGCAAAAATTGCTGCTACCTCCAACCCAGACATGGCATTCCCAGGGGAGAGGGTAAG
The DNA here is from genome assembly GCF_000700745.2 of Antrostomus carolinensis. Classification (NCBI taxonomy): domain Eukaryota; kingdom Metazoa; phylum Chordata; class Aves; order Caprimulgiformes; family Caprimulgidae; genus Antrostomus; species Antrostomus carolinensis. Next base: position 10,969 of record NW_010288884.1, on the reverse strand, counting down.
CTTAAAAAATAATAATAATAGTTAAAAAATCTTGATAATTCCTCTAGCAAATGAAAATTGCCAAGATCTGAGAGCTGGAAAAGCAGTGACATGCCTTCTCTTCTTAGGTGTATGAGGTGGTGAGGCCC
>NW_010288884.1:10095-10812 GCF_000700745.2 Antrostomus carolinensis | reverse complement strand
TGCTGAACACAGAGAGAGATGGCCTCCAGAATTATGAGGCTCTGTTAGGTCTCACTAACTTCTCAGGGAGAAGTGATAAACTTCGGTGAGTTTAACTGCTTTCTGACCTTCTTTCTTCTCCAGGAGTGAATGTGAATTTCAGTTCAACACTTTCCTTGTAGGACTGTGAATCTTGAGCTACCTTTGGTCAGTTCAACACTTTCCTTGTAGGACTGTGAAGCTTGAGCTACCTTTGTCAGACCTACAAAGATCTGGAACTGAAAGATTAATAAAATAGCCAGGAAGAGTAGAGTGGCACATTTTCCTCTAGAAAGAGGAAAGACATGAACCTAATCTGCATTAGATAGGGGATGAACCACATGTCATGAGCTCCAGTGCTGCAGATTCTGATTTGTTTCAAAGCCTTCCCTGTCTGCAGTTAGTATTTTATAAGTTGGTTATTACTTGTCCTATGATTTATTTGTTTCTACTGCTCTTCAACACAGGATGAAGATAGTCAAAGAGAAGGCCTTGCCAGATATCGAAAACTATATGTTTGAGAACCATGACCAACTTCGACAGGCAGCCACAGAGTGCATGTGCAACCTGGTGGTCAACAAGGAGGTAACTCATGGGGCATCTCAGACTTGACTGCGTGCACCACTTCGTGAGCCCCTGCAGTGAGGCCTAAATGTGTCATTTCTAGATAACATGGGACTGTGGGGTTTTTTCAGGTTC
>NW_010288884.1:0-10085 GCF_000700745.2 Antrostomus carolinensis | reverse complement strand
GGTTTGTGGCTGATGGAAACGACCGACTGAAGTTGGTGGTGTTACTGTGTGGTGAGGATGATGAGAAAGTCCAGGTTGCAGCAGCAGGAGCTCTGGCCATGCTTACAGCAGCACAAAAGAAACTCTGCTCCAAGATGACTGAAGTGGTAAGACCATAAGTCTGATTATTGGCAGCGTAGATGTACCTTGAAGGGACCTGGCTTAGTCATGAAAATGCCTCTCAAGAGGGAGATGTCCACCAGTTTGATAGCAAGGAACTTGGTGGTGAAGCTGAGACCTGGGTGTGCATATTCCTAGTCCATCCCTGCACAAAGTAAACCAGCCTGCCATATATTAGACTTCATCTCTAAGCTGAAACATTTTTATATAGCTATTCCTCAAAGTCCAGGATACTAAAGTCAAGCAAGGTTAAGAATGCAGAATATTATTCTATGAGCCCTTAAAGCTTTTGATAAATAACCTGAAATCCAAACCTTGTTTCTCTCAGAAATGAGAAGAGCTTGATAGATAACCTATTGAGCTTTGCAGATCCCAAAACATCTCCACTCCCTGCACAGATCTGTGGGTCCCTTGCATAGCTGAGCATCTGTGAAGAGCTGTGGTTGAGAACTCATGAACCCTGTTGTGTTGCACACACGCTGATGTTGGATGCTGGGGCTTGGTAGAATAAAAATGATTAATCAAGTCAAAAGAGGGGCTCAGGAAAGTCAATGAGGGGAGTGGGTGGTCTGCTGCTGGTTGTCTCAGCTGTGTCAATACTCTGATCGGATTCTTTGCACAGAAATTATGCAGCAGCCTAAACATGAAACATGTTTCATGTGGTGCTAGTGCCATGGAAGCTTCTGACTTTAATGTAACAAAAATTGGGTTCAAAAGTTTGGAGGTTTTCTTAGTTAAAGAATCAAATAAGTGCACCTGAGATGAGTATTGAAGAGGTGGGTCTCTACACCTACTTCTCCTTAGAAATGCCTTGCCAAACTTGGTTTGAGGTATTCTTCAGATCAATACTAATGATCTCTCTCTCTCCCTTGAAGACCACTCAGTGGCTTGAAATCCTGCAGAGGCTCTGCTTGCATGATAACATGGAAGTGCAACACCGAGGACTGGTCATCGCTTTCAACTTAATCAGTGCTGACAAAGAGCTGGCGAAGAAGCTGGTGGAGTCGGAGCTTCTAGAGATCCTGACGTACGTCGGCAAGCAAGAGGATGACCCCAAGAAGCAGCACATCATTAACGTAGCACGGGATTGCCTCACAAGGTGCATGGATTATGGGCTGATCAAACCTCTCTCTCAGGCATGAGGAAATGAAAAGCACTGAGAAAGGCTGGCGTGGGGGGAAAAAAAGCTACTGAGAAATGTGGAAAAGTGAGAATCATGAGGAAAATGTAGTGCTATTGTCAAGGCATGGAATAGTTTGGGGACAAGTTTGGAGGTTCAGAAACTGTATGAGGAAAAGGGAGCATGTGCCTGGGAAATTTGGAAAGTGTCCATCTGAGTAATTCCCAGAGGGTGTTAAATCCTTTCTTTGCCCCCGTTCAGCTAATAATGATGAAAGCTTCAAGGCCCAGCTGCAAAACAGCTGGTTGTGTTGGAAATGTGCCAGGGGCTGTTGTAAGGAGACTCAACGGAACTGAAATCTGTGCTGAAACCATCTACAGCTCCTGGTACTTCTGGAATTCCCAGCAGTGATGGAACAGGGAGGGTTAAATGCCTTCTATCCTGTAGTTAGAAAATAGGTTGGGTTTGAGCTGTGTGGGTTTTTTGTTCATTTATGGTATTTTTAAACAGCCTTAAGTGGTGTGCTATAAAATATGAGGATGATGGATGAACTTGTAATAAATTCACATGTGGAACTCCTGTTCTGCTTTCATTAAGCAAGAGGAGAATCTAAGGCAACTCCCACTTGCAGCTTTGCATCCTCTCCAGGAAGCTGGAGTAATCCTGGCACAGGCTGGATTTTCACCACTTGCAAAGTACCTCACCCTGCTCAAAGGACTGTGCAGAGTCACCAGGAAAGGCTGGAGGAGGAGGTGGCACTCATGGGTTAAGCTGAGGTTCACACCAGGACACAGTGTTTGGCACAACAGGGAGTGCTGAAAATGTCTCATTTAGGGAAGAAGTGGAATGAGAAGCAAACATACCAGCTGGTCACCACATTAAACTTTATTATATAAATGCTTAAAATCATGTGATAGGCCCGGCATGATTAAGTGTTGAGGTTTGGGGGTTAGGAAAGGAACCATGAGGATAGGCTCTTCTTTTATGTTGATTATGGGGGAAAAAAAAGAAAGCACTTCTAAGCTAGAAAAACAAGACTTTTTAAGCAACATGTTTGACAATCTAAAGACAAATTTATTTGGAGAGTGATTCCAGCTGTGTACAATGTCTTTACATTCCGTTAACTCACTTTATAATCACACTAGGAGGATATCAGACTGTCTTCCAAACCAAATGAGCAACCATATGGTTTATTTTCATCCAGCCTTCAATTTTGGATACCCAGTTTTAGGAATTTTGGATCTGTCTTTCAAAAGTCTTTTGTATCTAATGCTACACAGAGGCTTCTATCTAACCAGCATAGCTGAGGACCAGCCATGACAAAGCAAATCCTTCTACTTCAGGTAAAGAGTGAAAAAATGTCAGACCTACATAACCATTGAGCTACCAGGGCCTTGTTGGGATCCTATGGGGTTACCTGTTTCTCGTTATCAAATAACAAGTGTAGATTTAAATTAGCTCTGGATGCTACACAGACCAATATATTATTGAAAATTTCTTTCTGAAATGAAAAGGATTGAGGAATAATACCAAACACAATGCTCCTTTCTAAGCCAGAGAAGCGACGGATGCTGTCAAGAATAACATGCGTCTCTTGCGCTCCCTCCATTTTACTTAAGACTATATTTGACTTCTTCATTTCTGATGTTAATATTCCATAGTATGCTCTTACTTCCTCATCTCTGTAGCAGAGAACAGCAATATCTTCCTCGGAGTAACCATTTTTCAGATATGTCTGACAATGTTCTGCCACATACCTCACTATCCCATTTCTGTCTAGCTTTCTGACTATTTCAACACAGCCTTGCACAGCGTGAGTATGGGTGGCTCTGCGTAGTAACATTTTCAAACGTTGCTTGGGAATATCTAGGGTAGAGCACTCTACAATCTTTTCCATATTTTCTCTGAGATAACTATAGATACTGTTAGCGTTCCGAACCACTTTGGTTAGTGACTCGACAGGATCGTGCCATTTTGCTTCTGGAAGACCAGTTGGGAAGCAGTGACTTGTCTGTAAGTAGTCCAAGAAGATCCAGAAAAAGCCAGGCTCAGGGAGATCTGGTGATGAAGTTAGAATCAAGGCTTTGTTATACCAATCACCTTCCCCATCCTGGAAATTCTGTGCTTCATCAATTATGATGTGCTTCACATGACTAAAGCTTGCCTTCAAAAAGGCCACTCTTGTCACAGCTTGGCAAATGTTTTTCTGCCTACAGAAGAGATAAAAGTAAATTAAAAACAATCTCTGCATTGCAAAATACTGGTTCTACTTGATCAGAACAAAGTGAATGCCCATGATATCAAAGTCATATTTATTAGTAGATGCTCAGGATGTCAAGAAAATAATTTGAGCCTTACTAAAAATGCATCCAAACTACACACTTCACACGCTGCAGTGGTGGTGGACCAAATAGTGTACCCAATATACTAATCACTACTCGGCTATTTTAAAATGCTGGTGAAATAACAGGGTGTTGAAATGAGTAATTGGAGAAATACTTACTGCACAAAATCTCTCAGAGGCTGGTTCTCACATACATAAAGAACTTCCTCTTGTGGGCAGTGCAGCTTATTTCTTATTTTCTCTATGATCTGCAGGGCCACTATAGTTTTTCCTGTTCCTGGCAGACCATAAACGTACAGCTTCTTAGTTTTGTCCAGATTTTCTGACAGCAGCTGGTATTGTTGGATGGTCAAAAGGTTCAAAAACTCAAAACCAACATGGTCACTTAAAAAGGACTTGAAAGTCAGCAGAGCCACTGTGAGAGCATGCAAGAGGGTCTTCAAGTTGTCACTGTTGATGAGGCCGTAGTTTTGGGGATACATTTCTTGAATATTCAGATCCCATTCTCTTCCATGGTTAATTTGGGGAGTCAAGGTCAGGAGCTTTGGTATTACACACAGTTTGTGAATATAGCCCCCAGTGTTGACTAATTTCTCCTTCAGCCTCTGGGCTACACGTCTGGAGTTTTCAAACAAATCCTTTGAGACAGGATGCTCACAGATGGTATAGAGGATAGGTGGCCCACCCTTGGCTATTAGGAGAATGTCACAAACTATGTCTCTTTTTTCTGGCAAGCTGACCTCAACAGCCCAGCTTCTGGAAAATATCAGAACTCCCTCAGAAAGCTGCTTCAATTGATTTTGCATTAAATTATACAACCCTGGATGCTCTTGGAGGAGATCTTCACTGAGTTTTTTTGGAGTATATATTATGTTGTGGGGTTTCACTAACAAGGCAAAGGAGAAGAAGTGGTTAGTGTTAGCATAAGATATGCAGATGCAGCCCTCTGAAATGATTCTATGGGAATTAATATCGATGAAAGGCTACAAATGCCAACCATAGCTGCCTGAAGTACCTTTTTTGCTCCTTCAAAATGTTCCTTACCCACTCCATGTATTTCTAGATTCTTTTGCAACGACTACTTCCTTAGGGAACTCAATCCTCATCTCCTACCCAGGTCTGAGTCCCTTTGCTAAAAATGCCAGCACAGGACCAGCTGTGCCCAACCTCATTTAGGAGACCTGGTGAGTAAACAAAGAAACAATAAGGGCTCAATACAAAATTCCCTGGACACCTGCCTGACCTTGCAATGCCACAGAAAGGTTGGACTGTAACTGGCAGCAGACTCTGCACTCCACTCTAGTCCCAGCCTCAGTCTCTTTATGTATTTACACTGGGCTGATTTCAAGTGACCTTCTCCTCCTGTCCTTCCCATTTTTCACTGGATTGCAAAAAGACATTGGCATGGTTGTGCCTGGTCCCCAGAGAAGTTCAGCTAGCTCAGCTCTGTTATGTACACATGTCAACAGCTGGAAAAGATCGGTCCTTGGGGAACGGGGTTATCAGGCATATGAATGCAATTTTGCTGTCAGGTCTGCAAACTATTTCCATCTCTTTCACCTGTTTAAAGAATGTCTTCAAACTCATCTTTGACCTTGCCTATGCCCTTGAGACTCATGTTGTAAACCTACCAGATAGTGAAAGCAATGTGCAGACCTACCTGGAAACAGTTTCTCACAAAGACCATCGACATTGTCAAGGCCCCGGTGGGAATAAACTGGCTTGGCAAGAGGTGGCCCCTCTGTTAGACTGAGCTCTAGCCTGAAGGTGTCAGAAAACTTTGAAATATCTGGAAAAAAGAAATAAAACCATGTGATACATCATGAGCATTTGCTGTCCCTCAGTACAAGAGCCACAAGCTATCCTCATGTGGGTTAAATCTTTTCCTCTTCTTTAAAATAACATGTGCAACACAGACAGAAACCTTCCAACTGACATGGACAGCAGGTGATTAGCAACCGAACGGGCTCAGGTCATGGACCATGGAGCTGCTCTTGGTTTCATTATCTCACTAGCTGCTGTTGTGACCTCTAACTCTGTTAGTGATACCCCTTTCACTGCCCAAGAATTGGCCCAGGAAAAAATTCTCTGTCCATAAATCTCAGCTTATTAGACTGGCAGCAGCAGTGGAAGGAAAGTATAGATTAAGCCTGAAAGCAAATGGCAACTGACAGGGACTATGGCAATTACGTAAAAAACACGTGCACTCAGGTGTAACCTCAAAAGTGGTCAACTTGAGGCATGGAGAGCTCTTGAGGCACTCATATTGGCATAAGTGGACCTGCTGCAGCCTGACTCAAGAATTAAGGAATGCATGCAGCAGAAAGACAGGTATTTAGCCCCGTCAAGCTCTCAAAGAACACTGAAATGCAGGTAAGAGTATCTAAGGCAAACAACACTGCTAGGCCAAGAGCAAAAAAAATAAGAGGAAATACTGCAAGTAGAGATTGTCCCGGCTCTTTTGGACCTGGATCAGCATTGGTCATCCACGCAGCCCACTCATCTGCTCTCAGTCTTCTGATGGTGTTGCCTTCCACTAGCCATGAGTCTGGGTCTTCAGAAAACACGACACAAGTGAATGGCTGAACCTTCACAGCGCAGACGTAGCCACAGTGATCTCCAGCCTCGTCGTATACTTTGAAGATTTTGTGTTCATACCTTATGTTGTGACTATTTCCACTCCCGCAGAAATGGAAGAGGGTTAATTTGTTTTGAATAGAATTGATTAGGAGATTTAATTTTTCAAGGTCTTCATCATCACTGCTGAATCCCTGCACTCTGCTGTCATCATCCACACCGATCCATAAATACCCGCCACCTGTGTTGGCAAATCCAGCGATATACTGAGGTAAAATCTCTTTGACACGAGTCAGAAAATTTTCAGTTGAATAGTGTTTAAATTCCACATCTCCTGACTCTGTGAAAGTCAGCGTCTCTCCGTGTTGCAGTTGGTCCCTGTTAAACAACTCAGCAACAGTGTTATTTATAATACCCATGTCTCCTTCAGTGGCCCTTCTCTTGCTGATTTGAGCAAGTCCTGGGCTAAGCTCTCTCCTGGCTTCATCCTTCTTGTCTTTAAGGAACAAAAAAGCTTCCGTAGGGTTCATGTGGGAAAGAGAAGCACCACATTTTGCGTACAACCCAGTACTCAGGCTACAGATAGGTGGCTTTGCACTTGCAGACGTTAAGGATGTGTTTTCACTGCTCCAGGTCTTAATAAAAATCAAAATGTAATTACTTCTATCTATGTATCGCTGTTCAACATCCAGGTATTTCCTCCAGTCTGGAAACAAAAGAAGAGACCGAAAAGTCCCTTCTAGATCCAGTCCAATGTTATCTCTCTCTAAGCTGTAGTTCTCATTTTCAATCTCTGCTCTTACGACACCTCCTCCAGAGTTTAGCAGGGCACACACTGCACAGGCAAGGGTGTATTTTTGATCTTGTTTCAAATTTTTTGGTATCCTTTTTCTTACTTTTTCACCAAAACATATTTTTCCAACACACAAAACTACTTCAGGATATTCTGTTTCTAAACTAACCCAGACTTTCTGCTGTTGTTGATCACCTGCAAGAGCCATTCTGGGGCCTGAAACAATCGTAAAAAAAATTTCTTTACCATTTTTGCTTAAACATCAATCTTCAAAAGACTTCCAAAAGCATTAGCTTAAATAGTGGCCATCCTTTGAACAATAAATACATTGAATCACAGAGATGAGAGCAACAGAGATTTTCCTCCATTTCCAAAACACAGTGCTTGCTTAAAACCCAAATTTGTCCACAGTGCCCAGGGGTTTATTTTTCTGTCCTTGAGCATGAGGGGATGTAGGGACCTTGCTGCCATCAGTCCCTTTGAACACAGAAGCAGCCTCAAATAGTTGCTCTACAGGCAATCTTGTTACTCCTTTCAACACCATCCCCTTACATGCTCCTGGACTGAATGCCCCCACCTTCTCCCCTGTGATGACTCAGAAAAGGCTGTCCTAAGCCTCACCTTGATCTTAAGAATCCAGTAATCTTAATTAATAAGTAATAAGTGAGCCCTCTACTTCCAGCTCTATGTGGCTACCCTTGCTAGTAAGGTGGCTGAATCTCATCTGATTGCCACTTGGCACTTGGACTGTGATCAGATCTGTTGAAATGTTGGTAAACTGCATCTCCAATCACATTTAAGCCAATTCCTTAAAATGAAATCCAGCCCCCTTGCTACAAAGCACATCTGTAGTACAAAAGCACCTGGGAATAAATGAAAGCGTGCCTAGAAAAGACCTCGCCTGTGACAGGAGCAGAGCTTATTTCCAGTAGCACAGATTTGCCTTCCACATGGCTAAATATTAAGCCAGAGAGCTGCAGGGCACAAAAACTACAACGAGCATCTTCAAATTTAATACAGAAGACAAGTTTCCTGCCTTGTCTGCCTCTCCTCTGAGTTAGCTCTGCTGAGGAACATTGCTCTGCTCCTCACAGCTTTCATTTATGGTACAACTAAAGCAGCAAGGATGTTAGTTCCCATCCAATTCTATGAGCTCCCCTCTAGCTCGCTGCACCAGGACAGCCCAGTTGACTGCTGAGATCTCAGACTCATGTGGTGTGACAGAGAAAAGGACTTACCTCACCTCCTCTTCGTAGCTCTGGGCTAAAACGTCAATATTTGAAATACCAATCTTAAATCCTTAAATATTTAAGTCCCAGAATGATGCGTGGCAGAAACGGGGTACAAAGCTTTGGAGCGTGTTACCTCTTTTCTCCTCTGCCCCCGCCCTCTATTAAAATCTCGGACAAATGAAACGTACTTTTTCTGGTTTCACTTTTTCTCTGCCAGTTTTGTTTTCTTCTCCTCTGTGTTTCCTGTGATGAAGCACTGGTGTCCACAGACTTCACTGGATTTCACTTTCTAGCTCTATCTGAAGTTCAAAACTGTTTTTGGCTGGGAGGCCAGCCCTCCAGAGCTATTACTTCCCTCCTCCAGCACTTTTCCAGTGTCCAAAGTCCACCAGAGGAAAGAGACAATTAAAAAAAATAGTTTAGAAGAAATCACCAGCTTCCAGGCATTCACATACACGATTGCTGGTTCAATCTGAAAAGTTGTTCTGTTAAACCTCTAAAGCTGCAAAATCAGAGATACAGTTTGGAAGCTGGGAAGCAGGATAGGAAGCTAGGAAGTCCCATGCAGAAGAGCTGCTCTGCATATCTTCATTTGCAACATTTGCAATAGGAGATTCCATTTTCTTACCTTTTTGCACTGACAAAGGACAGTAAAGATAATTTTATACTGAAATCATGCCCATATACAACTTTCACATGAAATAATTAAAGTTATGGGTTAAGACTGTCTCTAACTTTTCCCTGTGAAACTGATCCATGCAGGGAGCCACTTTGGAGCCTCTTCAGTGTTGCCTCCCTCCTTGGGGCAAAATTCTGGCAAAAGCACTGAGATTTGGGCAATAGTGAGAGGACTGAGAAGAGGGAAGGTTGTGGGTTTGACTGCAAAGCCTTGAGAAGCCTCGTGCAGCACTGGATGCACGTGCTTTGGGGATCTGCTCGATAAAGTTGTGTATTTTTTTGAGGGGAGACGAGAGAAAATTAAATTGTGTGGGCAAAGAGCAAGCGAGCGCTAGACTGCAGAAACTCGCTTGCAGGACAGGAAGGAAATAGAAGCATATCCCGTGGGCAGGATTACAGCTTCATGTACAATGTAAAAATGCTTTCTAGTTTTTGATTCCACACCGTGTAAGAGAGTCCCCTGCTCAAGGCCCTTGGCAGGAGCTGGTGTAATACCCGCCCCTCCTTGCTTTGTCCTTGTCTTCTCCTTTCTCTTCATCTCCCTCCAGAGTCCAGGTGTCCTGGGCTTCTCTTTACTCATTACTAAGCACATTTTTTCCCCAGTTCAATTTTTAATGGTGCCCAACACTGAAGTCTTCCCTGCCTTCCTTGCACATTTCTCCCCTGTGGGCTGCACAGAGTCAGAATGAAACCCGCAGGCGCGTGGGTGAGGTAAAAAGCTTTTATATATCGAACTCCTGAGTCTCCCTCTGTACTTACTACATCACGGGGCTGTCTTCCTCTCCCAGCCTGGATCCTCCTCTCGATCCCGCACAGAAAGGGATCAGGAACCCCCTCCCCAGGAAAACCACACATCTCCCAAACAGGCCTGCGTATCATGCAGGAATTGTTTGCGACCTCCTGCCCATCACAATGAACTCAATTACTGCTTTAAAACAACCCAATTAACTCATTTACCCATCTGGCCTTAAGCAAGCGTTTTATTTTAACTTATCTATTAAATCATGATACTTTTCCTTCCAAAGCTCCTTCTGTTCAATTGTTGGAATATGTTTATTTCTCCCCCATATGTTTTTTTTTCTTTATTTATTCCTTTTTGTTTTTAATTAGTTGTTTTCACAGCGGTACCGCACTCATCACGCGGCCCCTTTGTCTTGGGGCCGTTGCTACACGATATACAGC
>NW_010288883.1:0-695 GCF_000700745.2 Antrostomus carolinensis | reverse complement strand
AAATGTGGGCCTGCTGTTGAATGAGGTGGGTTCCCCAGTGACAGGAAATACAGAGAAGGTGGATTTACTGAATGTCTTCTTTGCTTCAGCCTTTACTGCTAAGACCAATCCCCAGGAATCCCAGACCCTGAAGGTAAGAGAGAAAGCCTGGAGAAAGTCATTCCCTTGGTCAGTGAGGATCAGGTTAGAGATCATTTAGAAACAAAATCAATATACACAAATCCATGGGCCCTGATGGGATGCACCCAGGAGTGCTGAAGGAGCTGTCGGAATTGATTGCTAAGCTGCTCTCTATCATCTTTGAAAGGTCCTGGACAACAGGAGAGGTGCCTGAAGACTGGAGGATAGCCAGTGTCACTCCAGTCTTCAAAAAGGGCAAGGAGGAGGATCCCAGCAACTACAGGCCAGTCAGCCTCACCTCCATCCCTGGGAAGGTGATGGAATAGTTCATTCTTGATACCATCTCTAAGCAGTTGGAAGAAAAGAAGGTTATCAGAAGTAGTCAAGCATGCTTGACCAATCTGGTAGCCTTCTATGATGTCATCACCAGCTGGGTAGACGAGGGGAAAGCAGTGGATGTTGTTTATCTTGATTTCAGCAAGGCTTTTGATACCATATCCCACAGCACCCTTGTAGCAAAGCTCAGAAGGTGTGGGATAGATGAGTGGTGAGGTGGACTGAGAACTGGCTGACTG
>NW_010288882.1:41119-57026 GCF_000700745.2 Antrostomus carolinensis | reverse complement strand
TCCAACCCAGACCATTCTATGTTTCTATGATCTGCTTGAGAGTAGGGAGGATCTGCAGAAGGATCTGGACAGACTAGGTTGATGTGCCAGGACCAACTGCATCAGTTTCAATAAGGCAAAATGCTGGGTTCTGCACTTTGATGTCAACAACCCTGGACAGTGCTACAGGCTTGGGGAGGAGTGGCTGAAAAGCTGCTTGGCAGAGAGGGACCTGAGGGTGTTGGTCAATAGCCAGCGAGTGCCCAGGTGGCCAAGAAGGCCAATGGTATCCTGGCCTGTATCAGGAATAGTGTAGCCTGTAGGACCAGGGAAGTTATCTTACCCCTGTGCTCAGCTCTGGTGAGGCCGCAGCTAGACTACTGTGTTCAGTTTGGGGCCTCTCAGTACAAGAAGGACATTGAGGTGCTGGAGCATGTCAGGAGAGGGCAACGAAGCTGGAGAAGAGTCTGGAGCAGAAGTCTTATGAGGAACAGCTGATGGAACTGGAGTTGTTTAGTCTGGAGAAAAGGAGGCTGAGGGGAGACCTTGTTGCTCTCTACAACTACCTGAAAGGAGGGTGTAGAGAGGTGGGGGTTGGTCTGTTCAACCAAGTAGCAAGTGACAGGATGAGAGGAAATGGCCTCAAGTTGCACTAAAAGAAGTTTAGATTGGATATTAGGAAGAATTTCTTTACTGAAAGGGTTATCAGGTACTGGAATGGGTTGCTCAGGGTGGTGGAGGAGTTCTCATGCCTGGAGGTACTTAAGAGTCATCTAGACATAGTACTTAGGGACATCATGGTTTAGTCATGGTTTAGGGGACTTGTCAGTGTTAGGTTAATGATATGACTTGACAATCTTATAGGTCTTTTCCAGTTGAGGCTATTCCATGATTCTGTGTGTCAAAAGTAAGAAAATCCTTATAATGGTAAAGATATAGTGATTTTAGAAGATGGGAAAGATGTGGGGGTCTCCATCACTGGTAGTCTTTAGTAACAAGTTATCGGGCTGAACTGGACTGTTCTAAGTGTGGCTGATCCTGCCTTGAGATGGGGGACAGGCTGGCTATATGGCCTCTTTAGGTTCCTTCCAACTATAGCACTCCAAATGTCTTTGCAGACACAATAGAAAAATGATTAATTCTCACTATTTAATTGCAGATAAATAAAGTATTTGTTTAATAGTTGTTAATTTGCTCAGTGAATGTTTAATGCTTTATATTTCATTGAATCTACATATTATTTAATACTCATTTCTTTTCTTGTCAGACAGCTTTCAGCGATGGCTAGCAATCTTTCTGCAATTCAGCAGACTGCATAAAAACAGTTTTAAGTTAACAGTGATGTTACTTGCATAACATACTCATTATGGGTGGAGATTAGGAAGCTTATTTGAGAATCACAAAGTGCATTAAAATAAATTGAACTCCCAAATGACATTTAGGCTACATGTAAAAAAAACCTCCTTTCTTAAAAAGTCAGAATTTACAAAGATGGAGAGACTATGAAAGTTTGGAATGAGAGGCATGGCTTTTACAAACATGTGATATCAGCAGGGCAAATTTCAGATGACTGATTAGGAAGGCACTTATGGCTGGAGAAAAAACAAAAAAAAAGCAAAAAACCTAATGACCTCATGCAGGGAATCCCAGGGAACCTTTATTTTTTGCTTATGTGCAAGGGACGTTTTGAACCTGTGTTGTCTCTAGTAATAACTTCAATGACAGCAGCTAAAAATAAGCACTATGCAAACACAATGGAATTCACTGGTGTGAAAAGGCATTTGACTGTAGCGTAGTCTTTGTAAATTGGGATTCTGATCTGCTACCAAAATAACTGTCCTCTGTGGTTAAGGGTGCTGTCCCATAATGTAAAAGTCAAATAGCTCCAGGGGGCCAGTCACTGCCTCTTCCTGTATCTTAACAAAAATGGTCTTAGCAATAAAATGTGCACAAGGTCGTATAGTAAGATTTTAAGGTCTTGTATTGAATATGTAGGCTTTTCCATCAGTGCAGAGTTAAGATTTAATTTTTTTTTTTTTTTAAAGAGTCAAAATTGAGCATGATTTAGGGATAGTAAAAATGTGGAGTAGGAGGCATCTTGTGGGAAATACTGTCTGAAATCATAAGCATCTAGCTGAGAAAAGGTGAATGTGCCAAGACTAGCATGTAATGATGATTTTTAACTTGTGACAGCACTTTGGCAAAGGGAAATTTTTAACAGGATCGCTATGAAGCTACTGAAGAGGCAATGTGGAAATTACTCCAGAAGTTACTTTTAAAGGCCAAATCCAAATGAGGATGCAGATGTGGCCACTCAGATTTCAGCGTTTCCTTCCTTGTTCAGCACTGGTTTTGCTGTTCTCCATCACTCTTCCAAAGCCTCTCCGAGTCAGTTAGCAATTTGCACGTGCCTGGTTCTTCAGGTGTGTCAGCTGTATCTGATTACAAGGGTGTTTCTGACTCTGTAAGTCTAATGAGCAGGGCTCGCAAAGCTATGGGGCCGCGGTCTGAAAAGGTACCTACCGCTGCATCTAGCTGACTTATGAAATGTGCTTTGAAACCCCATCAGGGTGTGCAGCAGCTGGCTTGGTACAGAAGTGAGGACAAATACTCCTCACAGGTACTGAAATTAAATGGAGGCAATTGTTTTAAGTGTGACTTCCAGGAGATGCAGTAGCATTTTGAGGAATTGTATTCACCTTCTTTGATTTCAAGACAATTTTATTTGCTGATGAACCCCAGCTTCTGTGGAAAAGATAAAATGGATCTTAAAAAATTGCTATAAAACATATCTAGATGGGAAAATGGAATCTGATACATGCACCTTATTAGTACTTAGGAGACTAGGCTGAGTCTTTAGATCTACCACCACGTTATCTAAGAACTTCGTAATGGTTGATTTTTAAAAGGTTTTCTTTTACCTTTGGTAAAATGGAGACAATAATGTTCCTGTCCTCTCATTCTTAGTTGGCTTCTTTACTGCCTCTACAGAAGAAGTATGCTTCTTAACTAATTACTACTACCAGAAGAACAGAAGCTCTTAGCATTATTACCATGATAAAATAATTTGTAAAAATAATAAATCAGATGCTGCCTAACTTGCATAAAACAAGTTAGTATAGTCTAACATGAAAAATAATGATGCTGAAAGGCAAGTCTGCAAAAAGAGCTGCCTGAATAATTCATACTTAAATTGAATCTGATAAATTTTACTCCTTTTCTCCATTGATAGAAAGCATATATACAGTTGACTGTTTCTGCAGATTTGTTCTGTTAGTCTGTGATTCATGTGCTCTACAGATCTCTTTTGGAGTACTGTCTGTATTGTTTAACTGTGACTGGTTGCATAAGGCACACGGCGTTGTTTCTGTTTCCTGACTGTGTGGCACTAATGCTAACAACCAGGACTCTCATTTTAATGTTTAGGGAAAACAAACATAAAATTCGCTTTCTATAGATACTTGAGCAGAAAAACTTAGTACTTGCTTTACATTAATATTGATAATAGTAAAATAGGGCGTTACGAGTTTTCCAAATGTTCATGGAAAGTTAAACAAGGTCAAAGGCAGACTATTTGAAAACATGACTGAATATTCATGGGTTTTTTTCCTGGTTTCAGAGCTGACACAATTCTAATCCATACATTTGTCAACAGGATCCTTTTCTTCTTTCCACACCCTAATTTATGTGTATTACATATGAATCCTGACATGGCTTTAAAAGTGGAAAACTCCACCTATGAGCACTGATGGTGCAAGATGCATGTGGAGGACACTCAGAGCACTACAGCAATAATTTAGATCCTTAGAGCTTATTTTAAGGAGTTGCATGAGGTCCCTGATGCCAGACTTGCTGGCATGCATGCTCCCAACACAACCCCACTGGCAGGTCATCTGGGAGGACACAACCCCACAACCTTATTCATTTTTTAAGATAACCACTTGAATACCTGCAGTGAGTCACTGGAAAGCACATTGAGTCTGAGTTCACTCTGTTTGCCAGAATGCCAGGCAGCCCAGCTAAGCCATTTTTAAAATTCCACTATGGAACCAGATTTTTCTAAGTCCCCAAGTAACAAAGCAATTTCAAGAATACAGCAAGATAAACAAGGAGAAAAATATGAAGGAAAAACAGTAAGTGCAGGATGGGTATTCTCTTGAAACATCAAATGCTAATCTCAGACTGCAGCAAGGAAAGGGGAACATGGGAAAAATAAAGAGTAGTGACATTTTGTAATTGCAAATGGTACGGTGAATACCAATAACCTTCATCATACTCCAAAACCTTAGAAATACTGTCTGTGAGTGATGCTTGAGAAAACAAAAAAGCCCTCTCTTGTCAAAGAGAGTACTTTTCCCTCTTGGTAGCTGAGTAGCTTCTGCATGAATAGTCTGATGGTGGAGTAGAAGATGCCTTTTGTGATTGTATTTTAGCTCCTGCGTTGCTGATATCATGGAGCAGCAAGGTCCAGCTGGCAGCTCATGGGCTGCATCTCATGTGCAGGACTCAAGTCAAGTCCCCCTTTTCATCAGTGCACTCAGGAACCAGCCCTTCAGCTTCTTTAACAAAAATCCCACCGCTTGTGCTCTCATCTGCAAACAGATGGTGCTTAGAGCCTGGGCTGGTGCCTCTGTGGCTCTGTGTGTGTGTGTGTGCCTGTGTGTGTTTGGGATGGAGGACAGAGAAGCTTGAGGCACACGTGTCCACTTGGCATCACAAGGGTGCTGCTTCCTCTGCATGGGTCTGGGTGTCTCACTCCCAAAACTGGGGTCCCATCCCTCTAGATACCAAAGTTAGAGCACATTTTTTCATATACAGTATTTCCCCATAGAGACTTTTCTTAAGGAGAATAAATGTTGACTATGGGTACTTAAAAAATAAATTAAGCTGGTGTCATTTTTTGACCTATGTTTTTGGATCAGTGTTTTTTTTGAGAGATTGTTTATGGAAATAGAAGTAGAAGGTAGAGAAGCTGACATTCCAAGTATGTCTTTTGTACACAGAAGAAATGGAGTATAAATACATTTTAGATTAATGAATTTGTATGTTTGTACTGAGATATCTTTCTGACTGAAATACAAGGACTGTAGCTACATGAATCTTATGCTGAAATTGAAGATGCACTTTCTGCTAGTGAAAAGCATGTGCTTTTTCCTGGCAAAACACAGCTTTAGTATGCGTAGAACTATTCCTCATATTCTGCTCTTAGGTTCTTGTGCAAAAGCAGTGTGTATTTAAATTAGAGTTCTATTTTAATGAAATTATTCCCTGTTAATAACAGCAAGGTTGCCATCTCCCTTCTCTAGCTACAGAAATTTTTCCACATTCAAGCTAGAAGCTTTTCTAGTTGATATTAATATATCAGTCTAATTGCCTTAGATAAATGGGCAAACCAAATGGATTTCATTCTGCCCTGCCTCACAGTCACTAGAACATTTCTTTTCAGTTCATGTATCTTTGCATTGCAGGTCATATATCTCATAAACTTTCAAAATAAAACCTACTTATTGGTAATTACATTTACTCTCTGCAGTGCCTTCACATTCATTTTCCACTATGACACTATTACAAATATTCCATTTTGTTGTTAGCAATGAACATCCTTATGAAGCCTTTGCCAACTTGTTATTACAATAACATGTGACTTATAACAAGATGTCTTTTATATCTATTTTAAATCTTTTTAAATATCAAGTTGCCTTTACTTTGCCCTATGTAATAAACCCCTGAATGTGCAGAAGGTTAATGTAATAGGCAAAGTAAATCAATTTCAAGTTTCAACTAATAGCCTTAATAGTTGGGCAAATCTCATCAAAGTTTTCTGTTTGAGGCTAATTTGACAAAGAGCCTAACATCAAGAAACAATTACTGGCTTTAAAGTGTTTTTTGTTATTATCTTTCATTTTAAGACACATCAAATGAAATTTAGAAGAAGAGAGAGGAAATGTTATAGTTAACATTAAACTCCTGAGCATGTGAGTTAAGTTCATTTTACTTGCATAGCTTGAGAGGTCAGTGAAATGCAAGGGCTAAAACCTGACCTCTTTGCATTGTACTTTGTAATTACAGCTTATGGGAATTCACGCGATTGTTTAGAGCAAGGATGCTGTTGGATTTCTGTGTGAGTGAGTTTCTTTGCACTTGTTCTAGTTTTTTACTGAAGCCATAGCTGCCAGCTCACATGTTCTTAGCTGGAGATTCAAAGCAAGGAGCTTGTCTAAAGCGAGATACAATGATAACACACTTCTGGCTCCATCAAGAAACTTGATAGTAGTTGATGCTTCCTCCTGATGTGCATGGTTACCTGCTGGGATCCAGTCCGTGGATACAAAGATGAATTAATTCAGAAATAAACAGGATAAGTGTGTAAGAGGTATCGATTTTACCCTAAAACCTGTGTGTCTTCAGACCAAGTCAGGTGAAAGTCCTAGGTCCTAGTGGTAAGTGTCTTCAGTCTAATGGCTATCCAGCGTAGCGTTAATTTTCTGTTAAAATGGGAATAATGCATAAATAGAAACATACACAGAGCTATTTCAGGATCCTCGAACTGGCATGCCTTCACTCACATGATAAGCATCTAGCTGTGTCTGTGAAGCTAGGCACATCAAAATGTCCTTCTGCTGTGGTAAATTCTTAACTTCAAACTAAGAGAATTCAAATATTTTAGTCAAAAATTCAAAAGCATGGCCTCAGTTTATTGACTAATTGTGTGCTGTATCATATCACTTGCCAGACACTGTGCAGGCAGCAAATACATCTACTTGGTGCTAATTTCAAAACAGCATGTAGCAGCAGATTAGAACAGTCGTTGAATCCCAGTATTTGGATAAATAATCCATACAGGACTGTTCCTAGAACATAAGCATTTGCATTGGTGCATTTTCTGGCTCCAGTGAAGAATGTGATGTTCTTGCCATAGATTGAACTTGACATATACCAAGTATTGATATCTGTTACTTCTAGACAATATCATGGCACATTTTTTGACTCAAAGTGTTCCATAACTGATATGATGAGCCACTGACATTTTTGGGAGACTTTGCAAAGCATTTCATTCTTACTATCATAACCTGATTTTCCATCAGAATAGCATTACAGCCTAAGTCCAGACTATAGAGCTACTAATTAAGACCCTAGAAAAAGCTGGAGGGTTACAAATGAAAAAAAGGACTGTAACTACTGGTCTTGAAAGCACAGAGAGAAATAGCATACCAAGTAGAATCAAAATGAAAATGAGAATAATACAAGACACAGATCAAAGCTGACCCAGAACCAACAATATTCTGGTGACAAGCATAATAGTGTCTCTGTTGCTGTTGATAAGTATTTCCTGCAGGGGGGAAGTGTTATTTACAGTTCCCATAGCATCAGGTACCACTTTAAGAAATTTATTTGGCCAGTTTCTTTGGCAGGCGTTAAGCAGCAGATCACACTGGATGATGAACATAACTACTTTCTGGCCTCAAAATCTGCAAAGGGTCAAAAAAATGTAGTTTAAAAAAGTAAAATTGAAGAAATGTGTGTGGAACTCTGTTACTACACAGTTTTAGTGATTGTTATCCAGTTCCACACATATTTCTTCAATTTAATTTTTAACAGTTTCTTTCACCTACGTAACTGTCCCTCTAGGATCATGAATCCAACATTTAGATATTTAAAATTCTCACCATGTAGCCTTTCAAGTACCTAAAATGCACAGTGGTCTGCAACCTGGTACATCTACAGGGCACAGTGCAGTACTGCCCTGAAAGCAGCTGGATTCACAGGGAAGTCGCATTGCATCGGACCTAACCATGCTGCAGGGGTTTTAGAGTTGGCTTTGTCAGTCCTGCCTCAAGGATTTCTGCACCATATCTGCCACAGCTACTCATGAAAAAAGATTTTCCTGTCACTGATTTGATCCTGAAAATGTGTGTGACCGAATCAGAAAAAGTTTGGAAGTCAGTGAGAATATAGGTACTTTCTATTTTTTTCTTTCAGCTATTGCTGTTCTTGTGTTTGTTTATTATCAGTATTCATAAAGTACATCTTCAAGGCCCATTTGTAAACTCTCAGGTTTTTAATTCTTGCATCAAGTTTTCAAAGGAAGGATTTGAGCAATGGAAACATAAAAAATATTACACCAACGAAAACTGCTTTTTCCATTCAGCACAATTCAACAGCTGAAAACTATTTAAAATATGTTTATGTATTCACATATTTTCTGGGTTTGGGTAAACACAGAAATCTGGTGCATATTTACAATAGGTCTGAAAGTTCAGTAATTATCACCAGAAGTCACCATTAAGCCTCCAGATGAACAATGGAATGTCACTTGGTTTGACAATGCAATGGGAATAATTGCTACTAATTATTCCTGTGATGAATTTGGCTCATTAGCTTTTACTAGAGGAAAAGGAAACTGAAAAATCAATATTTCAGTTATTTTTTTTTTTCATCATCTGGGAATGCTAGTTATATATTTTGCATGGTAATAAAGGGAATAAGAGGGCAGTGAAGGAGACTGAAAAATATTAAACTTAGAACCAATAGTGATTAACAATAGATGCAGCTGTTATCAGCATGCAAAGAACTGTTGATTCAGAGGAAAGTTTTGTCCTTTACAGTCTTTCTTTAGATACTAAGTTTTTTCCTTTTCTTTAAAACGATCATATTGTTGGTCTTTTGGAAAAAATATCTAGATTAATTTATCTGTTGATTTAGCATCACTTCTTTCTTTCTTTGCTCGTATAATGTCTAACTGTAAAATTTGTTTATTCCCATTTTTGTTTATTAGGGTTCTGTTTGCTATCCCTGCAGCTTTGCATTTAGTTTTGCCGTTTTGAGTATCATCACTCTGTCTCACCAATGCTGATGTGAGATCTTTTCTTTGCTGTCTGAACAAAGCTAGAAAAGCCAATGAACATTTAAAGCTTTTCAAACACAGGCATTTTAAGCAGGAAAATTGCTTTGGTTGCAAGCATTGGTTAGCCAGGCTTTCAGCTTATACTGCAATTTGATTAACTGTGATGCCAGAGATGTCAGGATTGTGGTGTGCCAGGAGCAAGACACCAGCTGGTTTGCAATTTTTAGGGGATCCATGAGGCTCAATCAAAACATCTACTCAATCTAGGAAGCATTGCATGCTAGTCACATTAATGAAAAAATGAATCACTGTCATTGAAGACTAGAACTGATCAGAAACTTTCTGTTTTAATGTTTTGTCCTTTGAAGATCCTTACCCTGTCAGTGTGAAATGTTCCTATAGTGTTTGGTACCTGGGGGAAAACCCAGCTTGTTCTCCAACTGGGCACCTGCCCCAGCTTCTACCACCCTGGTGCTGCCCAGAATCCCACCTTTGAGCTCTTGAGGCTCCAAGAGTTTGACAAAGAGAACCTCAGGGGTGACTAGAGAAAGTCAAAGAATAGCACTGATCTTAAACTACTTTGGTTATCTGGAGAAAGACAACCACATCTAGGTTATGTGTAGCACTTCTTTTACTCATTGCAGAAGATGGGTAAACCAGAGAATGGTTTCATCTGTTCTTTTTTAAGGTGCTTTACTTCAGCTGAAAGGGATCATCCTTGGGAATGCCTGCTTCCTTCCACTGTTCAGAAAGCCTAAATTAGATTTCAATGTAAAACTTTTAGACAGGAAAGACGAGACAGAAGAATTATTCCTAAAATAACATGTAAACTCATATGTATGGTTATAGTTATAGTTGTGTATGTGTACATATGTATGTATATATAAATATATATACAGATACATATAGATTAATTCCAATTCTGAAAGAAATATTTTCATTATTTATTTTTTTCCTTTTTTTTTTTTAAGGATAGAGTTTTGAAATCTAGGAATTTCTTGAGAATGGCAGTTCCACTTTTCACAGAATTCTGTGTATAACATATCATGTTTTGTCTTTTCTGTAGCTGATGACAACTGAAGTCTGCTAACCACAGATGTGAATGATATAGCATTCTAACAGAGACAGAGCATGAAAACCGGAGTATTCCTGCAGTTCTGATAGAAAAAGAAAAATTTTTTCAATGTTGTAAAATAATATTTTCAGGAGTCACACCTAGCTGGGTATATTCAAACACGTTTCATTAAAAGAGTGTATACACATAGAATAAAATTATCTAAACACAAGACATATATTTCAGTCTCTCAATATTGCTATCATATTATGAAAAGAGAGGTACACTAATTTACTATTGCTGGTTGAGCTGTTTCAGCATGGCAATGAGTAATTGGCCGATAGGTTCTGAAACAGATGTAAAGTGGCAGTGCAATGTTTCCAGTGGGGTTATTATAAAACACTTGCTTTCTTAGTTTCCAATATAGATGGCTTTGGGCCGTATAATCCATCAAAGAAATTGGTAACTAAATGAAATCCTTATTCTATCTAGAAATAAAAATCTATTTATGATCTTTAGAAGGCCCTTTTACAGTACTATCTGAGCATCTCACAAGCCTTACAGTCACTTCATTTATATATAGGAAATGGAGACCCCCTAACTGACTTGTCCAAACTCATCATAAAGGTCTGTGACAGACTGATGACAGGCACTCAAGTTTACTCACCTTTAGGCTAATGGTCTAACTGCAAGCTCCTTTGGCTTTTCTCCAGCAGAAAAAGAATAGCTGCATGCAACCTAAAATTGTAAAGGAACTTGATATAGAAAACTGTAGGAAAGATAAAAGAATCAGTAAATTCAAAAATTGAGGTTATATCAGGGCTTAACATCATTATGACAGCGGAGAAAATAACTAGCTGCAAGAGGCTAAAGGACATTCTGCAGTTTCAGATGTGTATGCTGCTCCCATTCCCATTTCCAAGGTTGTTAACTATTATGGTACCATGGCCTGTGTTATCAAGTCATCTCATATAATGTTACTAACATTTCAGTGCATGTCAGATATGTTTCAGCTCTGCATGAAAACATGAGATTTTTAAAGAATGTATGTCTCAATGTATCCCATTGCATTTCAAACATCCAGCAAGAGCAGTACTGGAAATGTGTCTTTGATGCCTTTTAAGAAACAGAAGGATGACTTCCATGTTACACCCCAGCACGTGCAGCGTTTTCCTGCAGTTCTAAGCAAAACTAGGAACAGAACATTTTAAAGCATTTCTTCATAATTGGACTATTGTAAGGGTTTGGTCTTGTTATTGGAGTGTACAGAATCTGTAGTAGTCTGTGACTGACTTTGAATGCAACCTCTGCCTATTTCTGTGGTTATAAGCACAGTGAAAAATATGGCTGGATAGAAAAATAGCATGTAAATGGCTGGTGTTATTAGTTTTGCACTTTTGTTGAGTGCTTATTTACCCGGTTACAATTTATGCAATACCTAACTATAGAATGAGTACAAATGGTGCATAAGTCCACCTGAACTTCTTTAGGTTACGATTATCAGGTAAATTAAATTGTATATTCAGTTACTCTCCCAGAATCTCTGAAGTAAAAATCTGAGTAAAGGGGATGATTTTGGTTTACCTCGAAACTGGTATCTAAAAAGCATTAAGAACAAAAATGTCATCTTTTGTTGTAATGGTGATGGAAAATCTCTCTTTGTTTTCAGTTGTCTGAATCACATCTGCTAGCAGCACTCAGGAAAATGTGCAGGATACAAAGTAGTATTAGATACCAAAGAGCATCTGGTACATATTTTATTTCAGAACATCAGTTACACTACTGAAGTAGGATACCGAAGTTGCCAACTTATCAGACAATTATGCATAATTCAAAATTTCTGGAGACTTGAGTCTCAGGCTTTCTAGTTAGTCGTTCAGTGACTAAATTTTATATCACTGCCCTGAGTTTGGTAGCTAATTTCAGTACAGTGCTTTGGGACACATAAATGTCTAATAATAAGATTTGCAAACTGTGCTGAGCTACTTAAGCTAGCCAGTAGGAACTGTTATGAACAGAGGTGGTTTTAGGATGTCCTCGAGTACTTACAACTTTAGCCCCAGTGGGACTTGCAACACTGAAGCTCTACTGTGTAAGGTGCTATTATTCATTTATCACAAAATGTGTCTGGAGAAGCCAATGGTGATCCTTCCCTAACCTTTTATCCAATAACTCAGATTAAAGTACTCACCCAGGTTGCAGGAAAGGCAGATTCAATTGTCTCCTCTACTTAATGGGATTCAACCCGCCTCCCCATGTCCCAGAAGAGCATCATAATGGCTAGACTATAGGCTATTCTGAGTAAAGGCTTTCTCAGTCCCATGAAAGCTGTTTCATGCTGTCTGAAATAATTGAAACTAGTGGTACTGCTCTCGTAGCTGTAATAGTCTAAGAATAATAAGAGAAGAAAAGCTTGGTGGGAAAAGGTAATGTCTCCTATAAGAACATCTGATGTATCTGAAAGAAAAGGACAAGCTCAGGGTCATCTAAGATATTCCCCAGACCTACAGTAGAAATTTAATTTCACAATAATCCATTTAATATAAAAGAAGTAGGGCCAAAAAGAGAATTACTATGACACTTGAGAATGTGGACTTCATCCCTACTCAGATGATTATTTAATATACATGACTTTTTCATGGAATGAGGACATGGCATTTAGGTAGCTAAGTTAGAGGACTCTAGCTCCATTGTTGTTTTATATATTCACCATGTAAGAATGGATAAGACAGGACATTCATCTGGAAGTTGTAAACTATTATATTTTTTCTAGCATAATTTTTAAATACTGTTTATTCCTGTCAGTGTACACAGATTTATGTCCCTGTTTCCTATCTTGGGAAAGATGTCCTCATCAAAGGCAATATTTCAGGCCTTGCACAACTGTTTAGTGAGTTATTTCAGACTGTCCCACCTCCTTTTTACATGAAACACTGTCTCTTTCATGAAATTTCTCAAACCAAGTGTCCACTTCCCACAGAAAAAGTTTGTTTTTCACCAGAGCTGCTTGAAAACAGTTTTCCATTCTGGGCTGAGTGCTCTGCGATCTGCCTTTCAGATACTCCCCTCCATGGTGGACACCTGCAGGGCTGTGCACAGGTAAACGTGCAAGCTGAGCACATATGGGATCCACCAATGTGCCTGAGAGTGATGTTTGTGACCCTGCCTGCCAGACTTCTTACCTCATCTTAACTTTTTTGTCCATTATTAATAGTCACGGGAACATTATACAAGCTTTTCTGTAATGTCAGAGGCCATATATGGTCACCATAAGAGAGTAAGTCAGGGGGATGCATTTTTCTGTTTTTTCACACTTACCTACAGAATGCCAGTCAAACAATGTACACCAGCCAGGATAACATCCCAGAGGTCTAAGAGTACATCTGTACTATTTTCCAGACCACCAATCCCTCATTTACTGTTAACAATCTTGTCAACATTGCCAAAACCACTAACATTTTATTCTCATTTATCTTGCAGAATTGAGTACTGGCAGCTATAGCCCTTAAATGTTAGGATAATGCATAAAAGCATAAAGCTAATTTTTTTTTTTTCATATTTTCTCTAAGATATCATATTTCAGCTCTCACTTTCAGCTTGAGAATTTCAATTATATTTTGATTATACCCTTCCTTCCTGACTTATCCCTTTTTGCCTGTCATAAATAGAAACAGCTAAACTATAAGAAAGACATGAGATGGGGGGAATAAAATATCATCAGGACAAAAAGTAAAAATGCTAATTCAGATTCTTTTGGCTAATTAGGCACAAAATTTCAGTTTTGTGAAACTTTTGACATCAGTCACAAAGGTTCAGTTAAATCTCATATAGGAAGTCTTTGGATGGAAATTCCATATTGTAATCCTTTAATAATATATAGAAAGTGTAAAATTCAATCACATCAAGGCTTAAATCTAATTTGAAGAAGAGACAGCCTTGGAGGTCTCAATTTTCTTGTTAATTGTGCAATAATGTTTATTACACAAAAATCTGTCATTAACTATAAGCATTAGAATCAGAAGAAAATCTCCATGGATTGCTCAAAAGGTCAGGTAAGACGTTTATACCAAGGTCAAAGAAGCAAAGAATATATTTCTTCTTGGCATTGTGGTGTCATTTGTGTCGTTAACAAGGACAACATTTTGCAAAGAGCCCTGTCACTGCAGCTACAGGACAACTGTGAAGGAGGAACTTGTTGATCTTCACTTAGCATTTTCTAAAGACAGAAATGCTTTTAGGCCGTTGGAAGTCTTGTACTACTCATTTCTCAAAAAAATGTTGTTTCCTATGCAGAGTGTGATTTCCTGCTTACAGGGATGGCAGGTGCAAAAGCATTGCAACAGCTTGTGGAGGCAGTTAGAGCTGAAATGTGCACCAAATGTAGTTTTACTCAGACAGTCTTATTCCCTGAAGACTGGGTGGAAAGATGGCAGAGCAGCTGCAAGCCGTGTAAAAAAAGAGGTCTCCTATGAGCTGTGAGCAAAACCTTTAGATGAGAAATGGGGAAATTTTGCATTTAAAAACACAGTTTTGTTTGAATTTTTTTTATTTTGAGAAAATTTTCAAATGAGTGTTGAAACTAACACTCTCTGTTCTTCAGAATGTGTAGCAGAGAAAAACTCATTTCACTATGACATGATTCTTTCACTTAATTTAGTTTTATTCTAGTTGCTACATCAGGAAAGGAACTCACTCATGTGAAACTGTTTTCATATTGTCAGGTTTTATTGTACATCTCTATTAAAATAATAAAATATAAAATAATTTATATTATTTTAGTATTTTGTATTTTTCCAGTGCTATTGAAATGCTTTTAACTTTTTGAGACAACATATTTTGACATTAGCAAAGTGTGAAAATTTGACTTTATCAAAACAAACAATTCAATATTTCTGATTCTACATTTCTTGGAGATTCCATTCTGTGAAAATCAATGACATTTTTATGTATCTCTCTGATTTAGAATTAAAATACATTATTATTCATAAGAATTTTTCATTGAAAGGAAATTCCATTTATGGATTGGACACTGTTGTGACTCTGATACTATGTGGAGGCAGCTATCCATCATTTAGGAGAAGCAGGCATCTCTAGAAGTTGATTAATCCATTTATAAAACAGGGTTTCAGAAATTTGACATAAATTGTCCTGTAGAGGTGCTCATTCTCCTGGGCTGATTGGGAGATGTGGTTAGGCAACTAGTTTAGACTTTGACAAAAAATTTAGCCATCTGAGTGGGACATAAGTCCCATCTAAAATGGACCCAAATTCAGAGATAATTTACCTATTACCACTGCAAGTAAGGCACTGTAAGTAGTTAAAATTAATGCACCACCCATGAGGTAAGTTTAGGTTTGAGTAAATGGTGGGAAAGGAGGGTTGTTTTAATTTACATTGTCTTACAGTTTCCTGGAAGGGTTTCTTCTGTTTGTTTCCTTGCTATATTCCTTCTATTGCATTCCTTTTGTAGGCTTGGAGGTTATAAAACCTAAAAACACTGGTTGCCCTGAAATCATGTTTGCATTTCTTCTGAATTTGGCCTAATGTCTTTAGCCACACAAGTCAACTAATTATTTAAATCCAATCAATTGCTTGATATGCAGCAGACACAGAGGGTAAGAATCCTGATTAGCTGGCAAGGATGTTAGCTTCCCTCCTCACAGGACACTCTCTAAGAGTAGATTATGTTTTAAAAAGTAAACAAAGTAATGGGGAGACTAAGCTTTAGAAAAACCCTCTTTCTGATCAGTTAATTTCTTCCCAGGAGCCACATGTGATAAGTGTCATTTTTATTGAGCTGTAAAAACTAAATACCCTCAGCCTTCTTCTGTGGTTTCCTCTCTGACTCCATTCAGAAAACTGCACTCAGAGTATAATTGGGACCCCTGATGTCACGTTATACTCCAAAGGATTACAGCAAGAAACAAACTTGTGATTTATACTGTTCTGCACACAGGCTTTATTATGCAGTGCTCTGGTCAGACTAAGACAGCAAAAATTGGGGTTTTTAGCAACTATTTTCTTTCCCT
>NW_010288882.1:918-41027 GCF_000700745.2 Antrostomus carolinensis | reverse complement strand
CTCAGTCCATGGAGTCCTGTTTTTTTCATGAGCAAAACCACACAGCTCCATGCCTCTCAGAAGTTTGAACACTTATTTCGGGATGCCACTAAAATATTCTCCTTGACTCAGCTGTACCATCAGCAGTCTATGCTTCATAAGCAGAGTACATCCAAGATTTCATGTATTTTGCCTCAGAACACTCAAGGAAAGCAGGAAAATTCTTTCAACTGTATTTTCAGCAATGTGAACTGAAACATAGAAAAGCTAACGTGTCTCTGTACAGTGAAAACAGATAGACAGACACCATATTCCAAACTGAGCCCTGAGCCAGGCACAGTCCCAAAGCCATACAGCTGCATTTAAATAGCTGGGAGCCATCAGCAGGGCCCAGCTGACTGGTTTCCTGCCTGCCAGACTGCAGCTGTGTCATGGCCCTCAGGGACAAAATACGGATGGAAAAGACATTGACTGCCTGCCCTTGGGCTGGCAGCATGCCCATACGGGATTTCCCAACTGCCCAGGCAGTCTGTGCAGGATTTGGGATTCAGGAAAGCCTTGTGCTTTGCAAAGTATGTGTGTTCACTGAAAATCTAGGGACTGCATTTTTCTAAAAAAAAAATAAAAAAAATTTAAAAATGCTCAGCAACTGTACAAGCTCTGTGAGCTGTTGCAGCATGCATTGCTGAAAGATGTCCTATAAAACATATATTCTGTAAATCCCCTGTTTCATTCTGTAAAGCTATAAAGAGCCAGTAACGTCAGACATGAGTCAAGGCTTGTAGGTGTTATATAGTCCATTAAAAAAAGACTGAAGACAGTGGCCCACCACAGTTATCACATGAACTATGCAGTACTTGGGAAGTTCTATGTGAATTAGTGGAACTAAATTGAATTATTTAGCACTCCTCATTAGGGGAATCATCTAGTGCGAGAAAGGCAATTGTGGGGTTTCTTCCTCAGTTTACTTGCTTTTTTACCATTCCTGTGATAGTTTGCAAACTTTTTGCTTAAGCAACAAATTTACTCATTTTGTTTCTCAAGATGTGTTTCTAAAATTGAGGGTATAACTGTGGAACACTCAGTCTCCTCCTGCAGAGACCACAAGTTTCCAAAGGGCACTGGATGCCTTGCTGATTTGAAGAGTTGTAGTGATTTGTCTTTTCTTGGTTTTGCTTCAGAGACTTGCATTATGTGGGGTTATAACTGAGATTTTAATTGCAGTGGATTACAGGACCACTGTGTTATGGTGGTGTTTGTGTAACCATAGCTACTATCATTTTTCAGACCATTTTTCCTTGTACATAGCTGAAGTCATACTTTTGGGGTTACATTACCTGGGTTTCATTTTCAAACAGAAGCCTTTGAAATGAAAGTCTCCGCTGATACAGAGTTTTCCACCATCTCTAGTCTTCCCGACTTTGTGAAGAGGTTAGAGTGAAATCATTCAACTTAGACTTTATGATTTGACTGAACCTCTTAAAAGCTGATCACTTCTAGGCAAGTCTGCAAGCTCACATTTGTTATTGACAGTGAGAGCTGGTGTTCGTGACACTCTTCAGGGAAAGCAACTTTCCTTGAGATAAAGCCCAGCAAAGCAAACTGCACACCTTTCATCACAGTGCACAGTGGGAGCAGGTCCTGAGCCTGAGTCTGCTGACATCAGTTGAATCTCTTCATTTACTTCAGTTTTATTGTTCGGGCCCTACAGTAAAGTGAATCTTCTCCACTGCTAAGCAGCAAGCAGGAGGATCTGAGCTGTGGTAATGCAGAAGTATGGGGACACAGCAGTGCTACGTGACCTGTCAGTATGTTCAGAAGGGATGTCACCTGGGAGACCCTGTCTGAGAGATAGAAATGATCTCTTAAAACTTGTTTTTTTGCCTTAGATGTAAAAGACACTGTCACTTATCTTCATAAAAAAATTAGGATTTTGAACAAAAACGGTTTTTGCAACACAGCTAAGCAGCAAAGCTTTCTAACCTCTGACAGAAAAATACTGAAAGCACTAAAGAAAACTCTGCTGGTATGATGACTGCCACTGTCTCCCTTAGATCATTTAAATCAGAATAAGACTGCATGTAAACACCAGAGCAAAGCAGTATAAGCCTACAAAAATCAGTAGAGCTCTTCTGACTGCAAATTTGGCCCCAAAGGCACATTTTGAAACAAAGTGATAACTAATTATTTTTCAGGCTGGCTATTAAGAAAAATCCATTACAACAATGGCTAATGGAAACAGCCAGTACCAAAATGAACTAATGCATTGCCTTCAAAATAAATGGAATTATTAAGTTATGAGTGGTAGCTGCCCTGCTTAGGCACAGCTTCTGCTGGACTGTGATGTCTGTTTGGATTCATATAGTGTATCCTGAAGACTAGAGCGTTAAGTAGATTTATCCTGTATACTAGAGTGCTAAATAGATTGTAGCACCAGTTTTCATCCCACTTTTGGAGGGGATTACTTTTGAATTTATATATATTTTTTTATTATTGGTCCTTCCTTTTCACAGGAGAGATGTCAGTCAGTAGCTGATGCTTGAAAAAACCATTAAAATATTAGACCAGTATGTGAGGTGGGATGATCATGTAGCTTATATTGCCTAGCTGTTATACCAGCTTCCTGGCCAGGGAATTGCAAAAATTTGTTGAAGAATAATAATTCTAAATTTGCCATACTCATGAGTGCAATTAACTAAGAACAGGCTTCAGGGAGTAAGGAGTCTGCTGCTGCTGGCTAAGAAGTGATTAGTAACTGGCGTAAAACTTCACTGTTTGGGTAAATACAAAAATGAGACATTAAATATTCTAGAACCATCTAAGCTCTCCTTATCACTGCTTATGACTACTGACAACAAGCGTGTTTGTGATATGACATGAAGCCAGAATTAACTTTACATATAGAATTTTCTATTCTGCTCACACTCCATGGAGACAGTATTGCTGTCTGAGTGATTGGTTATGAGTACAGCTTTTTGCTTTGATGCACTCTTCTCAAGTCACATTTGCTTTTCACACGGTCTGTTTTCTCACAGTTCATGCTACCCTCATTAGTATTTTAATCAATGCTCCAAAGAAGTGTGGAGGAAACTGCTGGTTAGCTAAAGTTAACATTCAAACCTCCAGGCCCTGGAGCCATGATGAATTGAATTTGCTTCTGCTGTCTCTTGAGACCTGCTCTGAGACCTGATTCCCCACTGTGCAGGCACCTCAAGCAGCAGCCCAGCTGCCTGGCCCCACTGGGCAATGCCCCAGTGTGGCTGGTATCCATGTGCACACACATGTACACCCAATCTCCCTGTACCTCAGTATACCACATCCCCAGAGGCTGTTGAAGACAGCCTGTGAAGCAGCTATGGGGATCAAGGTGAAGGAGCATGCTGTGCCCTTCCCTCATCTCCAGACTGATCTTCAGCAGTGGTGTGGATATAGCCAAGTAATCTTCTAGCCTATAGGTCTTTGCCTCTCACCTGCCACAGCCAAAACTATCCTTCATTTTATGCCTAATTTTAGTCCTAGAATGGTGCATTTTATCTGTTTTTTTTTAATGGATGCTATCCAGGTATCTTGTTCTGGTCCAACTTTCCATACAAACTTATTCCTAGTTGTGTGCCTTTCAACTGTAATCCCCTTTCCTTTCTGTCTTTTTCCAGTATCCCATCCTTGACTCATCCTTGACTCTTCTTCTGTACCACATATTTTTTCTCAAACATATTTCTCTCCCTCTTTCTCAGAAGAGATTCCTGACTTTTGAGATACTTGAGCCTTCCCCCTTCCCAGAGTATTACTCAGTATTTTTGCCACCATCAAACTTTCAAGTTTCTCTTTCACTACAGAGGCAATGTCTGACGTTTTTCTCACAAAGCTTTCCCTCCATTTGAGGTTGGCTACACTTCATGATCCAAGGAAAGAATGTTAAATGTTATTATATCAGAAGGTGGACTGTAATATAAGTTTTGAGAAAGACAGGTCTTCGAATCCCAGTCTGAGTGGACAGAAAAGTAAACACATCTGTGAATAAGCACCAAACTGCAGTTTCCTCAAGTGCAAGTGCAAAATATTTCTGTCCCGGAATATGGAATATTTGTTGTTAAGAGAAACCATGCTTGAAGCTCTAACAACCAAAGTTAGTTCCTGGCATGATAAATTACCATTTATGATGATGCAGGGAAACTAAGGTAGAAAAGCGGGGAGTTGAGGTAAGTGTAAGATCAGCTCACCATTTCAGAGTATAACCAGCCTTTGGAATGTGACTCTGTACCTGCTGGTAAAGTGTAGAAACAGGTATGATCCTAGCTACTAATGTAGCCCTGATGATCTTGAACTTGTACCAAGTGCTTCCTTGCCATGGACTTAATACCTCGGTGTCTGACTCTCCCTCCATCCCTGCTACCACACGCACATTTTCTAACTAGAAAGTAGCCAGGTAGGGCTTGTAATGTTGAATGGGCAATTCATTTAGAGCATGTCAAATCTACAGGTCTGTGCAAAAGCTGTAGTGAGAAGCATAACTCATCCAGAGCCCTGCTGGCTTCAGATACTTGCCAGCTGCATAAATAAATCTGAGTCCATACAATTTAAGAGCATATCAGCTTCCAAGTCTCTTCCCCTGCCACTCTTCCCAGGCACAGCGAACAAGTGATTTCCTAAGCTGCCAGGCTGAGTACTGGTTCTGTCCAGCTTATTAGCTGTTTCAAAAAGAGAGGATATTTATCCAGGTCATGCTGCCCCTCTACCTCATCCAAGTTCCTGTTGATGTACAGAAAATTTTCAGGAGATAATAATTTCCTTTGGTAGACTAAGAGGAGGGGTCAGGCCCTAAGCTTTAGTGACAGTGTGTGGTGGTTTAACCACAGGTAGACCGTCCAGTCCTGCACTCACTCCCGCCACATAGTGAGATGGGAAGGGATACACAACACAGGGGCATGGATTAGGATGAAGGATTGGGATGACCCACTCACCAGTTATGGTTGCAGGCAAAACAGACTCAACTTGGGGAAGAAAAATCAATTTAATTCATTGCCATTCATCTGAGTAGCACAGGGAGACATCTTACAACACCTTCCCCCACCTCTCCCTTCTTCCCAGGCTCAAATCACTTTGCTCCCAATTTCTCTACCTTCTCCCCCACAGTGGCACAGGGGACAGGGAATGGGGGTTCAGTCAGTTCACCTCTGCTGCTCTTCCCTGCATGAAAGTCCAGGAACAAGATGTTCCAGAGCGAGTTTCCAGTGGAGTCACAGACCTCTTTGGGCTCAGCTCCAGGCTCTGACACAGGGACATCCACGGGCTGCAGATGGGTCTCCAGTCCAGCACAAGTCCTCACCCCCCAGCTCTGGGGATTCACCCACACTCTGGCATCAAGCAACAACTGGGGTCTCAATTCAGTCACACTTGTCCTCGGGCTCAGCTTTTCTGCTCCAGCGTGGAGTCCTCCAAAGCCTACACATGAGTATCTGTTCCACCATTGGACCTCCTTTGTCTTCTGCTCCATGTGGTTGAACTGGGTATCTGAAGTTCTCTGTCCTCCCTCTCCTCCTCCTTCCTCCTGGCAACGAATCTCTCTCTTGGTTTAGATCGAAGGTCGTCTTCTGTTCAGGTCAATGGCCTCTCCTCCAGGTTCTCTCCACCTTCTTCTTTTCAGGACAGTCCTTCCCCTCACAAATATGGATTCACAGAGGTGTTTCTCTAGTGCTAATTGGCTCAGCCTGGGCTGGAGGGGTATGCCTTAGAGTCAGGGGAGCTTTCGCTCTCACAAGGTGGCCCCTTCCCCCACTACCAAAAATACACACCCCCCCCGCCACACACATACAAACCCAACACACAGTGGCAGGTCACAAGTCTCAGTCTGTCATTCCCACCAGAGCATGTCCAGGGTGAAATTAGGACAGCAAGTCCTTCTCTCATGGGAGACAGTGGCAGCTTGGAGGAGGAAAGAGTTCTGCAGGAAACAGCCTTCTGAACATCAGGCTAATGGTGGGAGAGCTACCACCCATGCAAACTACAGCAGGTGCTCCTGAAAATTTGTCAGCAGACTACCTAGAATCAAGACATTTCTCAGTGGCAACCATCTTTTTTTCCCTAATTCATTAAATATTTAACTATTTTTTAGTGCTCTGCAGTTTCTTTAAAAAGGCATCAGTTTTAGAACACTACCATTACAGATGTCTTAAATATCAGCCTGTGTCATTTAATGTCATCTATTCATATCAGTTGGAGAGCTAAAGGAAAGATTGAAATTGTACAGTTCCTTCCCTAGAAGTCAACAGCTCTCTATTATTGTCAATCTATTAATTGCATTACTATCTTTCTAATACAATCCAAAAGTTTTTTTCTAATCTTCCATGCTTTTTAAAGGGAAAAGTCCAGGGAAGATAAAAATCATTGAAGTTCCACTGAAATTAATAGGGCCGTACCAGCTGCAACCAGGTAAAGAACTCCTGCTGCTACAGTACATCATCAAACTTTAAACCTATTGGGAATACCTGCATGATGACAAAATGTTTTTTTATAGGAAGAAACAAAGTATGTACAAAGATATTTTCAAACATAAGTCCAACTTAAATCAGTGGGATATAGGTGTCAAAATCTTTTGTGGATCTGGGCTGTGGGATCAGATCATTAAATTGTTCCTGAGCTGTTTTTCTCCTTTCTTAAGGTGACATATTTTCTCTGAGTAGAGACTAAATAAGGGAAAAAAAAATAAATCCATAAATATTTGTACAAACTAGGGAATTGTTTTTATAACTTTTAATTTCAATTTAATTCCTACTGACTTTATGGGAGATTTGAGGAAAGGATCTCTGTATTAAACCTTAACAAATATGTCTTTAGGTTTAAATATAAATGCAATTTATGTCCTGTTGCACAGGTGAAAATCTGTGGTATCTTCACTAAATTCTATTGAATTCTACTGAATTTCAATTTATATAAGAAATCATAATTTTTCAAGTACATTTTAGTCATCACTTTCCTTGAAGAAAAGCCTAATTGTGCAGGGAAAAAAAAATACATAGAAATACATAAATTTTTCAAGTTAGTGTTTATATAATTTGGTTTATTTATTAGGGATTTTGGTTAATAGTGTTTCAAAAAGAGCCTAAAAACACCTAAAGAAATCCAGGATCTAACTCATTGTTGGAAGTGGGGCATTGCTGCTTTTCAACATTGCAGAAATTACAGGAAAACAAACCCTTTCCATATCTGAAGGCTACGGCTGGAATATGTATGTACCACTGATCACCCACTCCTCTCATGTGGCTGCAAGTAACTTCACACGTGTTTATTCACTCAGCTGGTTTGGAATAGAGCAATTTACCTTTCTTAAGGCATGGACATACACTGATTTAACAAACAGCTAGAGATTTTGAATCAGAATCATAGATTACTAGGCTGGAAGGGACCTCAAGCGTCATCTGATCCAATCTTTTTTGGCAAAAGCACAATAAAGGCATGATCTAGACAAGATGGCCCAGCACCCTGTCCAGCTGAATCAATGTATACAACATTGGGGAATCCACCACTTCCCTGGGGAGATTATTTCAATGGCTTCTTGTTCTCACTGTGAAAAATTTTCCTCTTGTGTCCAGCTTGAACTGTTTATCAGTATACTGATTTTGGCTGGGATGCAGTTAAATTTCTTCATAGTAGCTGGTATGGGGATATGTTTTGGATTTGTGCTGAAAACAGTGTTGATAACACAGGGATATTTTAGTTATTGTTGAGCCCTGCTTGCACAGCCTCAAGGCCTTTTCTGCTTCTCACACCAGCCCACCAGTGTGCAGGCTGGGGGTGCACAAAAAGTTGTGAGGGGACACAACTGGGACAGCTGACCTCAACTGGCCAAAGAGATATTCCATACTATATGACATCATGCTCAGTAATAACTAATAGGGGAAGAAGAAGGAAGGGAGGGACTTTCAGAGTGATGCCATTTGTCTTCCCAAGCAATCATTATGTGTGATGGAGCCCTGCTTTCCCAGAAATGGCTGAATACTTGCCTGCTCATGGAAAGTAGTGAATGAATTGTGCATTTTGCTTTGCTTGTATACTGTACTGGTTTTGCTAGGATAGAGTTAATCCTTGCCCCCAATCCTCTCCCCTATCCCCTGGGGGTGGGGGGGGAAGTGGGTGAACAGCTGTGTTGGCTGCTGGCCAAGGTCTAGCCCAATGAAACTATCACATGTGCAGAGTTCTTGCTTTACCTATTAAACTGACTTTATCTCAGCCCACAAGTTTTCACCCTTTTACCCTTCTGATTCTGTTCTCCTTCCTGCCATGGGGGGAGTGAGCAAATGGCTGCATGGTTAAGCCACCCCAATCAGTTTCAGTACAAATTTCCAGGGCTTGATTTAATTGTGATAGTTTAACTTAGCTGGCAGCCCAAGACACAGCCACTCACAGCACCCCCCTCCCCTGCCCCCTTCCTCGCCCCACCCAGGGAATCGGGGAGAGAATTGGAGGGGTAAAGGGGAGGAGACTTGTAGGTTGAGATAAGAACAATTTAATAATGAGTAAAATAGAATTAAAATAAGAATAATAAGAGTAATAATGATAACAACTATATATATATGAGTGATGCCGAGTACAATTGCTCACCACCTGCTGATAATGATCCCAGATGAGTGAAAAGGAACCCTGAAACCAAAATCACAATCCCAGAAAAGTAAACCCGAGCGATTCCTGAGAGAATTCCCTCCCTTTCCAGTCAATCCCGGTTAATATAGTAAAAACATGATGTAATATGATATGGAATATCTTATTGGCATATCCAACTGTCAGTTCTGGGTTTTACTAACTACTACACTTTTCTTCTCCACTCCCTCCTTCCAGTCCTCTCTTGGAAAGTGCCCAAGCACGGTGTCCTTGTAGTTATCAACATTGTTCTCATAACAATCCTCACTGAAACCAAAACACAGTGCTCTCTAGCTACTAAGAAGAAAACTAACCCTATCCTAGCAAAAACCAGGACATCATCTACTAAAGGAAGAGGTTTACCCAAAGCCATGAGGTTTTGGGGGAGCAGTCAGATCCTGTTCTGCCTTGTCTGTGAAAGCAATAACCACTAGTGTTGGAACAACTGGTGTGGGATCCATTGGGTCAGTAACATTTTACTCCCTGTAGCTGTTTAGTCAGTGAATGTGCATCTAATATAAATCATTACATTTGGATATATCCATAGAGTACATGTTTTTGTAAAGCAAGATATTAATATTTCACAGTCTCTCACAAGTTGACCCTTTAGATACATATCTGGGTAACTAAGAGTTTGTGAAATACCAAATATTGAAGATGAATCTTGGTATAGATGTTAAAAGAAGAAATTCAGTCAGCAAATGCCTTTTATGTGGATTTTCTTGGCTGGAGAACTCTACTGCTGCAGGGCAAAATGTGGCAGTGCACTCATTTGTGGCAGCTGCAGCAAAGACAGTGACCTTGTGGATCCATCAACTGCACTCAAGCAGCCACATTGGTACTTTGTGCAAGGTTTCATTACAATTGGTCTGTGTGAATTGCTGGTTGGAGGCATGTGACATTGCCAGAGGTGAGACCAAACACTGTAACATGTACAATGTGTGGAATACTCCATTAGTAGTCAGTATGTAATAAAGGCAACCTGGATTTTAACACTTTATTTTTCCAGAAAATCTACATTATGAAAGGTTCAGTAGATTTCTGTGCAAGAAAGACCTGTACAGAAGGGTCTTTCTCCAGTTATAAGTATATATTTCTTTTGAAGAGCTTAGCAATGTGAAACAGACACAGGTGGTGAGCTGCAGTCGTCTCCTTAAACTCAGTTTTGTTTTGTTTGTTTTTTCTACTCTACATTCCACAGTAATGTGGTGAATGAAACCTGTATTTCAGCAAGGTGCAAAAGTACATGAGCACACCAAACCTTTAATCTATTGACACCTCATGTTCATCTGCTTAATGAACAATTGGGCTAAACCTTCAAATCCCTGGCTTGTCGCATTTTGTGTGATGTGCTGTAGTGTCCTGGACCCTGACACAGAGTGGGGTTTGTAGGGACCATCTTCACTACTGGTCCCTACCGTGCAGAGGCTTTCTGCCTGTTGTGTGTGAAACAGATCTTGGGGTATCACAACCAAATACTGTGGTTTAATAGATTTAGAATAAACAAATGTGTAAATAAGTTCTCTGAGTGCTATGTCTCTGCACATAAAAAAAAATGTATAATGTATTTTTTGTACATGGCAGTGATAAAGTCATATCTCCTTCAAGATACTTCTGTCCCTGGCAGTGCCATGCTCTAGCATCTCTCCTTTCTGATAGAGGCAGCTGTGTCAGGTAGAAAAGCTGAATATATATGGCATTTTTGTCCAGTCAATACCCAGAGAGAAGCCAGCCCTTTCTCACTGTCATCCCTATCTGCCTGGAAAAAAATGCATAAGTCCTTCAAAGCCAAGCTTTTTAACATATAAAACAACCTGCTGGTTGGTCAAGATCTCAGTCTTTCTTGTCCTAAGAAGGAGCATGATTTACATGAAGATGAGTGCTAATACATTGCTGAAATTTCAAAAATGGCTATAGAATAGGAATAAGC
Organism: Antrostomus carolinensis; assembly: GCF_000700745.2. NCBI lineage: Eukaryota > Metazoa > Chordata > Aves > Caprimulgiformes > Caprimulgidae > Antrostomus > Antrostomus carolinensis. Next base: position 30,484 of record NW_010288882.1, on the reverse strand, counting down.
AAAGATTTTTAGAGCCACATCATGTCTAGGGGCTAAACCTACCTGCTAATTTTGATACTCACCTATCAAGTAGAATTTGCCATCTCTCATTAGAGCCTAGGCTCTCCTCACAATACCTGGAAAGAGCTGGATGTCTGGAGAGGAGATTCTGAGAAGTGAGTTTAGCTCACCAATAGAAAACGCTGTTGAAAGGGATGTGTCTTTTGTCCTATCCTCTTTAGGGAGACAGGGCTGTACTAGGTGATATTATGGGCATATAATGGCACCTTCCTCCATCTGAGATTCATTGTTCTGTCCTCTTCCTCAAGTTAGGTGCCTAAGTAATTTCTTTTTAACAGAAACCTAAGGAAGTCGAGTATTTTTCCCATATAACATGGTGATTAGTACCTTTCTTCAAGCAGGATATGTAGGATCAGGTCCTCACTCAGTCTGATTTAGAGAACGGTTTTGACCCTTGTTGTCTCATTCCCCTTTGATCACTCTTCCCCTCTGCTGCTTTCTCCTCTGTTATTTGAGGACAGGTCCTACCTGTTCTACATTAGAAATGCAAAGTTAAAACATGTTGGAAATATTTGCACACGTCTGTGGCCTGACTTTCTACTATGTACCTCCTACTGGCTTGTTTAAATGTTTCCTGGCTTAGGGAGTAAAGTGGGAGCAACGTGTTTCATCTAGAGTAGTTGTTAATTACACTGTATCAGAGTACTGAATTTTGAAATTAAGTTCCTTTGTGAATCTTTGACTGTAGTACACTTGGGTTGCAAAGGTGTTAAGTTCAGGCCTTGTATCAATGAGAAACATATAATTAAACACTGATTTTGGTCTAACTATACAAATGTTAATAAAGAAACCCTGCCTGTGGCTGGATCTGAATCTTCAGACACACAGCTTTGAAACAGCCCATTTTGTGAGCAGATTTTGGAAAAAGTTAAACTTAGCTCTTGCTGAAGATCTGAAACTTGATTTAGAAATAAATAAATAAAAGCTAACTACCACTGCATGCAAATTTATTCCATTTAGAAGAAGATAATAGCTATGGTTACACTAAGGAAATTATGTCCTCCTGTGTTTTTAAATAAGAAACTTCTGCTGTCTAGCACTTATGTTCATTTTGCAAGTGAAAGCAAAGGCAGCTTCTCCTTGCCATTTTCTTTTGACCACTAGCCATTTTCTAAAATATGGTACAGCATGCAAAGCAGCACCAAGTCATGACTTCTATATTGAATCCTAGTTCAGGCAACCAAAGCTCAAAGACCGAACATGTACATTAGTTTTTCAGTTAATCCTCAGTCATAAAAGGAATACATAATTTCCTTATCAATCTGTATACTAATGCAAGATTATTCTGAAGCAGTGCTTTTCAGCTTTTGACATACATACTACTAGGACTAAGGACTATTCCTAAATATTCTGTGCATGACATAAAAAAGAATCAGACCTATTCCTATTAGGCTTCCGTTCTCTACTCAGCAGTCTATTTCTTTATTGTAATATTATTGGAAATGTATATCAAAAAAATTTTGAAGGCCAGTATCCAGTCACTTAATCTATGAGTACCATCAAATCTAAAAGATCTTATAGTAATTTGCACAGGAGCCTTGAGAAATGGTAACCAGACATTTTGGCTGTGTTTTTCTGAGTACAGAAAACAGTGTCAGGAAGCACCCACAGACATTGGATCACAATAATCTCTGCTATTAAATTTCAGAATTAGTCTTGGCACACATTTGGGCCCAGACCAGCTTGCATTTTCCTGTACAGTTCCTGAGCACATTTGGAGAGTTATTGGAAGGAGGAGACTAGGTTGTATCTGTCTTGGAGAATAAGATAGTTAACGATATGGATATGGGCTGTTTCAAGACAGAGAATATTCCTACCACATTGAATGTAATACACAGGTAGTCCTTGTGGAGGTATCTCATTTTACTCCAGTTTGAGTAAAGTATCCAGCGCTCATCCTAAATTGTTTATGAGTATTTGTATGCGTGATTGAACGCCAACCTTTTTTTTGCCCAGAGGTGGCTTTGCCCAAATGGCAGCAGAGATTTCAGTTAGGAACAAGATGTAAATATCATTGATATTTTTCAGTTTCTATCTCCTTCAGCAAAAGCATCTTGCTTACTTTATTTTTCCTTAGTGAGGGTAAAATCTGGTATTTATATTGTACATGCTACTTTCTCTCAGGTTTTTGTTCTATTTTTCCCATTCTTTCAGGAGTGAGTCACAAAAAAATCTCAATAGATAAGCAGATATTTTATGTGCTTACATGTTTATGTAAGAGGAGGGCCATGAGGATGATCCAAGGTCTGGAGCACCTCTGCTACGAGGACAGGCTGAGAGAGTTGGGGCTGTTCAGCCTGGAGAAGAGAAGGCTCTGGGAAGATCTTATAGCGGCCTTCCAGTACCTCAAGGGGGCCTACAAGAAAGCTGGGGAGGGACTTTTTTATAAGGGCAGTTAATCATAGAACAAGGGGAAATGGGTTTAAACTGGAAGAGGGTAGGTTTAGATTAGATATTAGGAAGAAATTCTTGACTGTGAGGGTGGTCAGACACTGGAACAGGTTGCCCAGAGAAGCTGTGGATGCTCCCTCCCTGGTTGTGTTTAGAGCCAAGTTGGATGAGGCTTTGAGCAACCTGATCTAGTGGAAGGTGTCCCTGCTGATGGCAGGGGGATTGGAACTAGATGATCTTTAATGTCCCTTCTAACTCTAACCTTGCTATGATTCTATGTATCTTCAGTATTCACACAATTTTCGCTCTTGTCTTAAAGCCACTTGAATACCTCTCATTTCTGAACTGTGTTTCCTTTGTGAAACATCAAGAAAACACCAGTTTGTGTCCCCAACACATACTACATTCCCTATTTGAAAGATGCTACAAGTTGCTGCATTTAATAAGAAAGACCAAACCATTTCTTAAAAAAAAATCACACATCAGATTGTGACAATGAAGACTGTAAAGCATTGAAATGTCAGACTTGGGCTCTTAGAAAAATGTAAGTTTGAAAGACTCCTGAAATACAAGAAATTGTGGTTCCTGAAAGGTCACACAGATAGAAGAGAGGGAGCAAGAGTGGGAGTGTGAGCAGAGTGGAGCAGAGAGGAGAGGCAAAGAGAGGAAAGGGGAAGGGAGTTATTTGCTCTGCATAACAGGAAAGCTGTTTCTTCTAAAGTTTTCCTTGAAGACTGCGACTTGCACACAGGTCTCGTGCTATTTCTCTTCCACAATTCAGGCTTGGGACATGTATAGTGATCAACTTGACAAGAAAAAAATTAAGTAACAGAAGCTGCACAAAAATTTAAAAAATGTGCTAGTGGAGATGAGACTGTTTAAGTTCAACTTTTTGAGAAGGTTTTTCTCAATCAAAAATCAACATGCAAGGTGTTATGTGTGTTGGTGGTTAGAGGTTTGCAAGTGGTTGCTGGGTAGTTGAAATGCAAATATGTTCATGCCCAAACCAAAACACAGTAGAGTACAGCTTGTGTGACCAGAGTTGTTACAGTCTATGTCATAGAAAGGAGAGATACTAAACTAATTTGAACAAGAAATAAAATTAATGTTATGAGTTAATAAAATTAATTTGGTGTGAAATTCAGACCATGTGAAGGAGCTAAAATAAATCTCCCTTTAGCGGTATACACGAAGTACAAGGGACTCTTGTAGACAGCAATCTTCATGTTTTTGCAGAAGTCAAAGTACTTCATAAAGGTCAATATTACTCATTTTTGTTGATGTTACAAAGAGTGTTGAAATATGTGAAGGCATTGTGCCAGATCTAAGAGATCTAAACGAGGGAACAATACCATGTGCCATCAGTAGCAAACTCTGTTGGTAAACAGTGAACCCGCAGCTCAAAAAATGTTTATATGAACTAAACTACAGAATTTCACGTAATGGAAATATTTATAAAAGAAAACCTGTTTACTGTTCACAAATAATGCACAAATTTTTTTTCTAAAAATATTTAAAGTTGATACTTTGCTTGGATTTGTCAAAGAGTTTCCTCTGCAGCATTATAAACTTGTGATCCATTTTTGTATTTTTAACAATCAGGGATGCACAATAGTTCTAAGATGTATAGATGCATGATAGCAAAGTCTGTGTAATGATTCTGAAAACACCTTTTTTTAAAAAAAATCTGAAAGCACAAGAAATATGTAGGTCCTCAGAAAATAAACTTCAGAAGTACACGCAGGCCATGCTTTGTATTTTTAATTTTTGATTGAGTTCTCTGGGAAAATGCAGGCTCCATCTAGACAGCTTATTGCACATCTAGAAAATTTTGTAGCTCTTTTAGTTCAGAGGTCTTCCTGTTTATATCTCTTCACAGTGTTTCTGAAAGGAAGTTTTTGTCATGTCTCAGCATTTGTTGTGCTGGGGAAATCTCCATTCCACAAACCCCTCCCTAAGAAGTGGCAAACCAGGTCTTCCTCTACTTAGCAATCTATTTAACATATTTGTAGTTATTCAAGGTGAAATTCAGTGTTTAACTGTTCATTTTTCTAGACTAGTGAGTAAATATAATTATCAAGTGCAAAATGAGATACAGTGACATTTCATAATACAGTATTTTTCAGAGTAGGGACTTCAGATTCCCCAAAATTTTAAAGCATAGATGTAAGTTTCCTATCTACAAGAACAACTCAGTATCTTCTGTTTATATTGAAAAAAAAAGTCAGTAACTTCTTCAAACTTCTCAGAGTTTAAGGTGACTGTTCTTTTGCTGAAGTACCTGAAAAACTTTTTCAATTTTTATGGGGAATTAGTTTAAGCTACAGCAGAAGAGAGACTTAGGACTCCTGGTTTTTTGTTTCTGCCTGCATACATCAAATGATTACTGCATTCCTCCTGTCGTGTTATGTAAAGAGTTTTGTGTGGAAAATCCATGTTATGTGCCACAACATTAACAGCAGTTTCTTTGTTTAGGTGTGATAGTCTCAGGACATAAAGAAAAAAGTAAGTTTTGTAGGAAATATTAATCTTTTTTAAATATAAAGTTGGAAAAAACAGATAAGCTGTTGGAAGCATGAGCCCTTCTTCAGGTATCCTTCATGCTTATACAGAGAATATATTAAGAAGTCAACTTTCAAGAACCAGGGCATGTTATTCCACTTGTATTAGAAAAGCTTTTCTTGTCTTACATAAGTGCACACAATATGTGATGATTGGTAACAATGTACTCTGTCATAAATTGTTACTATTAATTATTTCTATAGTGCCATAGGTGCGTATGGCATTGTACGGACAAATAAAAACTGACAGCTCCTTACCTCAGGGAGCATGCAATCCAAATTGCATATAACACAGCAAGGAATGACAATAAACAAAGACAGCAGGTGGGGGAATGCAGAAGGCACAACTTCCATGATTGTGAGAGATGCATTTCATTAGATACATATCCTGTTTGTTCTTTTTTTTCTTTGCTGTCATTTAACATTATCTTCTGTTTATATTGAAAAATGCATGAAACACAGGAAAAATGCATGAACAGTGTCTGGAATGGCAGTATCATGATTTGTGTTTGATTTGGAGGATTTGGAGGAAGATATACGAGATGGTCTTCCCACTAAAAAAGGGCAGATAATTTCTGTCCTGAATGACTCAAGCTGTTCAGTGGAAAGCTCTGTTCTGCCTGAGATTGTGTGCTTGCAAAATGATCTACACAAGGCTTCTTATCACACGCTGAAGTTAGGAGTTGAGTTGCTCTGATGCTGAGGGACAGGGATAGACCATCCAAGCTCAAGAATGATCAAGTAGGACGTCCAGCAAAGTTGCAGTGAGCCTGCAGGTTTGAATAAGGAGCTCCTGACTAAACTGAAACTTAAAAAGGTATCATACAAAGGTGGCAGTAGAATCAGATCAGACAGAAGTAAGAGACACTGCCCAAGCACTCAGGAATTGGGTTAGGAAAGGCAAAACCCATCTGGAGCTGAATCTTGTCAAGAGATGTTACAGGCAACAAGAGCTTCTTCAGGTAAGCAAAAGGATGGCTAAGGAAAATACAGGCCTTGTGCTGAATGGGAATGGGGTCTTACTGACAAAGAACGTGGAAAAGGCTGAGGTCCTCAATGCTTTCTACACATCAGCCTTTACTGGTAAGACCAACCTTCAGGAATCCCTTGCCCCTGAGAGCAACGGAAAAGTCTGGAGTAAGGAAGACTTGGAGGAGGAATGGGGAGGACCAGACTAGGGAACATTAAAACAAACTGGACATGAACAAGTCATCAGCCTCATTAAGTTCAACAAAGGAAAGTACCAAATCCTGCACCTTGAGAGGAACAACCTTAGGCACTAATATATGCTGGAGGCCACCCAGCTGGAAAGCAGCTTTACAGAAAAGGACCTGAGGCTCCTGGTGGACACTGAGTTGAACATGAGCCAGCAACATGCCCTTGCCACAAAGAAGGCTGATAATATCCTGGGCTGCATTAGACAGAGTATTGCCAGTAGGTCAAGAAAGGTGATCCTTATTCTCTGCATAGCACTGGTGAAACCACACTTGGAGTACTGTGTCCAGTTGTATGGAGTTTCACAGTACAAGAGAGACATGGACATACAGGAGAGAGTCCAGCAAAGGGACACGAAGATGATTAAAGGACTGGAGCATCTCTCCCATCACGAAAGGCTGAGAGAGCTGAGACTGTTCAGCCTGGAGAAGAGAAGGCTCAGGGGGGGCTCTTATCAATGTATATAAATACCTGAAGGGAGGGTGCAAAGAAGACAGAGTGAGGCTCTTTTCAGTGGTGCCCAGTGACAGGACCAGAGGTAATGGGTACAAAATGAAAAACAGGAACGGGAATGTTCCTATCTGAACATTAGGAAACATTTTTATTTTTTTTTTACTATGAGTGTGAGTGTAATTGAGCACAGGTTGCTCAGTGATGTTGTGGACTCTTCATTCCTAGACATATTGAAAACCTGACTGAACACAGCCCTGAGCATCCTGCTTCAGCTGACCCTGCCCAGAGCAGAGCATTAAACTGGATGGTCTCCAGTGGAGCCTCCTGGCATCTGCCATTCTATGATAGACCAGACCATTACAAGGAGAAGCCTGGTAGCTATTCTGGGTTACTCTGCATCAAGAAGTGCACAACCTGGATTTCAGTAGCTTTTTCATTGTCATGTAGATAATAAAATCACAGAGTTTTATTTGACACCACTTTTGGAAAAAACCTGTGTGAAAAAAAAACCCAACAGTGTAAACATGATTACTGTTGTCATTATCCACAGAGATAAGATACTATATTATTTACATAATTAATTTTATGTACAGATGCATTGAAGGCAATTTAGTATGAAATATTTTAATAGGTTCTGTCAATAGTGATGAAAAGAGTTTTATTTCATTTAACTGTAGTTTGAAAATACTCCTAAGGGCACTGTTTCTAATTTCCTGTTTGGGAAACCAATTGTGCTATTAGCAAAACAAAATCCTCTATTGTTTTTAGCAGCAATATTCAGTTTTTATAATTATTATTTCTTGGGAGATATATGCAGACATTAAAATGGAAGACATAAGCCAAGTGACATATAAATCTTCAGAATTAAATCCTGAAAGCATGTTCAATGTAATGTTTGCTGTGACACAGTTTATTGGTATTCCTAATCTTGTGACACCCTTTTAGTTACATTTCTAATTAAATATGATTTCGGACATATTTCTAGTACCATTTTATTTAGAAAATATTCAAAGAAAACAGTACTTTCTTGGAAAATATGACAGCTGTTCTATCAACATAGAGTTATACTGACATAATAGAAATGTAATTATTTTTGTTAATTAAATGCTAAAGTTGAGAGAGAGAATGACTAAGACATTCTTAAGGTTGGTGTAATTGCCTGGATGACAAAATAATGGAATTGAATCCAACGTTTCATCAAAGTGGAAAATTGTTTCTTCTGCATATTTTCTACTATGTAGATTAAATGAGTGTACTAAGATGGCACATTAACATTTGCATACATGGTAAACAGAATATATATGATATGTATGATTTAGTCAATTTAACAGTGCAGTACACATATACTAGATATCTATCTGATTACATAGTTAAGTAATGTTTGATTTTATTTCTAGTACAGTTCTTGAGAGCTAAGTGCACTCAATTGAAGTTTATTTGCTGCTTCAGTCTCTCAAAACAGAATAATTTCTTAGAGAGTGCCTATGAGCTACCCATATAAAAAGAAAACATTAGTCAGTGTCAGAAAATATTACATGGTAGTGTTACTTGTCTAACAACTATCTTGGTGTTTATTCTGGCTGTGTTGCTTGTATTTACATTATGTTTTGTGTTTATTATGTTTTTTTGTATTCATGACTGTTTTGCTTTGCAATCTGTTCAGGTAAGAATGTTTCAAAGACTCTTGCAAAAGCTACCAGTTTAGTTCAATACCATTTCATTCATAAGGATTTCTTATTCTACAATGTCACCTGAATGTCTTCTAAAATCCGCTAAATTTTTTATTGACCTCATAATTATTCAAGTTGTGTATACCTTTGATTTTTTTTATAGTAGCTTTAGAAAGTGCCCTTTTAAGTGGAGAGGAAATGAATAGAAATTTCTCTCCTTCTGCCTCTTGCCTTCTTTTTTTGTTCTTCCACTCTGACCCTTCAGGACAGCAGTGAAGCATATATTTAAGCATGAATATATGCGAGTGTTCTGTATAATCCATGAGCTGTGTATGTGTCTGAGTACTTGTCTAAAGCATATTTAATGTAAACCAGATTAAAAAAACAAAAACAAAAACAAAACAAACCCAAAGCTGATCCTAACAAAAAATACCCCTAATAATGATGGATAAATGGTCAACATTTGCAGCCTTTCAAATACACATCCTACCAACAGAACAATTGGCTTGATGCTTATAGCTGGATAGCAGATCTGAACTCTTGACACTGAGTTGTCTCAGAAACATACCTCGCATTTGGAGGCTCAGTTTTGCTAAGTAAAATTACATAACACTTTGGGCAAAAATACTGACAATATTTTTCTCCTTCTTGCATTGCTGATGTTGCTCATTTGGGGTTAATTTTTCCAGAGGAAAAGTTGCTTGAGAAAATGATTCTGCTTTGTGTTTCTGAAGGCTTATGAGACTTGAGTCATGAAAGATATGATTGGGACAAGTGAAAGTGTTTGAGCTTCTTCCAGTTTTATTATGAGTATGTTGCACACCTTGTATAAAAAAACCCAAACAAACAAAAACCAAAAAAAACCGCACCAAAACTTTTAGTTACCATGTTCCTATCAAATGGATTAGGACTTTCACAGGAACCATCTGTTTGAGCACAATCCTCAGCCTCCAAGAAGAAAAAAAATAATAAAGAAATTAAGTAAGATGTCAGGAATATTCCCTGTGTACTCTGCTAAACAAAGACAGAGTACGGAATACTCTCACACAAGACCTTCAATGTTCAAAACTCTAGTCTGACAGACATGGAAGATTCCTAATGGTAGTAGACAAAACAGTTTCAATGGGGTGAGGTTAAGCCTGAAGACCAAAGGAAAAAGGGCAAGAAACAATAGTCTTGGGGAAAGTATCTTATGGCAGGACCCTGAGGATGCTTGGTAGAAAGAAAGTCTAGAGAGATGTTCAGTTGATGGATGTTGAAGGGTTTTGCCTCAGAAAAACAACCAAAATGAACTTTTCTGTTTCATATTCCAAAATTGGTGCTCACAGATCCTAACTACTAGTCTTGCACTCTCCAAAGTCTCACATTACTTTTTGCTCCAGAGTCACATGGGCACAAGAACATAGGAGAAAAAGTAACAGAAATGGGAGTAATTGAGCAAAAGAGATGTGATCTCTCTCGGCTCATTTAGAAAAACGAATTATTTTAATTGCCAGTCTGACACATCTTTATAGAGTGCATGAAAACATAGGCCTGGAGAATTTTTTTTAAGGTTGGCGTAGAGGGATTCATTCAAATCATTCCTGAACAGCTCACTGAAGCTCTAATTGAAACATTTCATTTGGTACTCCATAAAAATACCTCAAAATACATTTTATCACAGTACCAGCAAATATTAAATGTTACTTATTACAAGGAGGGAAAAATGATCCTGTGAAAAAAATTATTTTTGCTTCAGAGGTGCCAGAAGGAAGCTAATTAACAGAATGCACACTGCATACATGAAGTCAGTCAGTTTTAACTATATAGTAAGTTTTTCATTGTGAAAGAAGAGTGTATTTTTTCGTTGTTTTTTAATTATTTTCAAGTAGCATATGGGAGGATCTGTACATATGTACATGTACATAATATTGTGCACTCTTCACAGAGTAGGTGTTCATTTAAAACTCAAACAAAGGAATCACAGACAACTGTACCATAAATCAAGGACAAATTGAAGAAAACTGAAGATATATAAAATATCTCCTTTTTTTCTTTTTTGCGTGTGTGTAGTGAAATGGCTTTTGAAGAAATTCTCAGTTATGTCTGACATTTCTACTGATGAATGCTGGTGTTCACTGGGGCATATTAATAGGGAAAACAAGGAACAATTGAATGTCTTGAAGTAAAATGAGGGTCATTTTAAAGATATGCATAAAGGAGTCTAAGCCACTAATAAATGCAGCCTGTGTAACTCCAGGTTGATGAGAAGATGAAGCACCATATGCCTGTGAAAGAATCTGCAGAAGTTAAATCTTTCTCTTGCATGAAAACCTCTGGCTACTTTTCCTCTCTCCTAAAATTGCCACAAAAAGTCAGGTACCATTCTTTCTCAAACTGCTCTGCAGTTTGCTCTGAGCCCAAGAGACAAAATTTAAGGAAGTCATGAGTGCTGCAAGGCAGTGGGCGTGTGAGCAGTGTAAGCACATGGGTTGCCATTTGAATGTGGTAGACAGGAAAGCCATTGTCAAAGTCGTCAAGAAGATATCCTGGAGATGGGTCAGGAGGAATGAATGCAGCTCACTCTGCAGCTTACTCCATCACATGGAACTTCATAGCATGAAGTTCAATAAGGCCAAGTGCTGGGTCCTGCACTTGTGTCGGAACAACCCTGTGCAATGTTACAGGCTTAGCGAACAGTGGCTGGAGAGCTCCCTGGTGGAAAAGAACCCGGGGGTATTGGTCAATAGCCGGCTGAACATGAGCCAGCAGTGTGCCCAGGTGGCCAAGAAGGCCAATAACATCCTGGCTTCTATCAAAAATAGTGCGGTCAGCAGGACTAGGGAAGTTATCCTGCTCCTGTACTCAGCACTGGTGAGGCTGCAGCTCGAGTGCTGTGTTCAGTTTTGGGCCCCTCACTACAGGAAAGATATTGAGGTGCTGGAGCGTATCCAGAGAAGTGCAACAAAGCTGGTGAAGGGACTGAAGAACAAGGCTTACGAGGAGCGGCTGAGGGAACTGGGGTTGTTTAGCCTGGAGAAAAGGAGGCTGAGGGGAGACCTTACTGCTCGCTATAACTACCTCCTACTGAAATGAGGTTGTAGAGAGGTGGGAGTCAGTCTCTTCTCCCAGGTAATGAGCAATAGAATGAGAGGAAATGGCTCAAGTTGTGCCAGGGGACATTCAGATTGGGTATTAGGAAAAATTTCTTCACCAAAAGGGTAGTCAAACATTGGAACAGGCTGCCCAGGGAGGTGGTGGAGTTATCTTCTGTGGTGCTATTTAAAAGATGGGTAGATGAGGTGCTTAGGGACATGGTTTAGGGGTGAATTTGGTAGTGTTAGGTTTATGGTTGGACTCGATGATCTTAGAGGTCCTTTCCAACCACTACGATTCTATGATTCTAATCTAGCACACCCCTTTATTGGCAGTATTGTCCTGTGAAGTGGTGGTGGCTCAGTTATTCTTGGGGAAAATACTTTTTCATTATTTTTTCTTTATAGCAAATTATGAATATTCCTTTTTTAGAATTAACAAGTAATTAATGATATACAGATATTTTCATTCTGCAATTGTATTTACAAAGATTTACTTTATCAAGCATGAATTTCCAGTGGGTTAATAACAAATTAAAAGAATAAACAATGTTTGACCAATGGATGAGCCATTATTCAAGAAAAACAAGAAAGGAACTTCATCCTGATCTGTATGCTAAAACTGATCAACTTTAGCAGAAGGAAGCTGAAATAGTATATTTTGTCATTATTACAAGACAGCTTGGCTTAAAATAAACCTAGTGGATCTGTTTAAAAGGTGAATGTATATTAAAAAAAATCAATTATAAATGGAAAATAACAGGCAAAATGTCAAATTTCAAGAAATTATGGACTTGGGACTATATAATAGTTTTTGTGTAAGTTGTTACATAATTTTAATATGGTCAGTAACACTCCTGAGTCTTCAAAACTCACTATCTTGCTATTACTATGCTTGAATTTATCTCAAGTTTTCTGGTGAGAGCAATGTTTATTCTCTGCTCTAATATAAAAAATGAAATGAAGCAGAAAGAGGTGACTGTGATCAAGAGACATATAATTCATTCATACAATAAAACATAAACATTAAGAATGCCAGAATTTTTTGTTATTTTTCAATATTTTCTTTTAGTCAGCACCAAAGAAGTGAGCCTTAATAAGGCAAATTACTGGCAAAGTATAGAAAGTAGGGCATTAGTTAAATGAAGCTGTTCTGTGGGCAGGGGAACCATGGAAGAATAGATCGATAGATGGATAGGTAGATAGAGAGAGAGACAGACAGACAGATGGAATGATAGATAAAGAGGGCTGAGTCAAATTAAATTCTGGGCCTTACATTCTTTGTTAAATGTGAAACTAAAATATATGTTACACTGTTGTAAGGAATCCAGTCTTGAAAAAGTTGAATGTACTGAAATAGTTTTCGAAATTCAAACAGTAAAAGGAACCAGTAACACCACAACAGCACAAGGCAAGAGAAGAAGTAGAAATTGTCAGACATCTAAAATCCAAAGGATGGGGCTATTTTTTAAAAAATAAAAGATCATTTAGGCTTGGAGAAGTTGCAAAGAGAAAGACAAGAAGTACAACTGCCTGACCCTGGTCAGATCAAACCCTGACCCTGGCCAGATCATACCATCCATTCTTTTGTGCCCAGCTCATGTTAAGATAATAGATCCAAGATAAAGGCACTTGAGTTTTTAGGACTGTCTTTTTAGAAGTACTTTCACCTTTGAAGGTCTCCACTATTAAAAACAATTTCTCTTTATATTGATGAAAATCTTTTACTGTACTCTAGAATTATAAAGTTCCTAAGATAAGTGTAAATCAAAATGATGAATAGTAGTATATACTGTAATATCATAATTATTTTTCCAGTTGATCTCAAGATCCTGAAGTGAATCTGTTTTTATTGGGAAATATTAACTGTAAAAAAAAAAAAATTCATTATCACATTTCTTAGTATAATAAATGAGCAACTTTTAAATGACTTCAGCTTTTCATTTTAAGTTCAATAATATAATGATGTGCAGAGGACACTACAGAGAATCAGAGACAACACAAAGCAAAAATATGTGCCTCAGTAGGTCTGTATAGCAACTCTGAAACAAATAATAAGATGATATTGCTTAAAGTTTTCCTGAATGAGGAAATCTCATATTGTTAATGTTCAAATACAGAATCACAAAATCATTTAGATTCTAAAATTCTTTTAAGATCGAGTACAACTGTAAAACAAACACTGCCAAGTCCACCACTAAGCTATGTCCCAAAGCACTGCATCTACATGTCTTTTAAATACCTCCAGGGATGGTGACTCCACCACTTACTTCCCTGTTACAATACTTGACAACCCTTTCAGTGAACAAATTTTTCCTAATATGCAATCTGAACCTCCCCTGGCACAACTTGAGGCCATTTCCTCTCATTCTATTGCTCGTTACCTGTGAGAAGAGACCGACATCCACCTCCCTACAACCTCCTTTCAGGTAGCTGTAGAGAGCAACAAGGTCTCCCCTCAGCCTCCTTTCTCCAGACTAAACAACCCCAGCTCCCTCAGCTGCTCCTCTTAAGACTTGTGCTCCAGACCCTTCATCAGCTTCATTCCTCTTCTTTGGACACACTCCAGTACCTCAATGGTGCCCTGAAGGCACCCACAGGCCTGGTGTCCCTGCCCAGCCTCCCCTGGGGTCTTCCCACAGCCTGCACACAGCCCTGGACCCCAATTTCATTCCCTCAGGGCTGTCAGTCCCTGCCCAGCAACACTGCAGCAGCACCGGTCTCCAGCTCCCCACAGCCCTGCCCTGGGCCTCCAGGCTAGTCCCACCCGTGGGCCCACATCCCAGCCCAGCTCCAGCTTAGGCTCAACCCCAGCTCAGTGCTCATTGCCTGGGGCTGGGGCTGCCCTGGCTCCCCCCATCCACCCTGCTCCTGGCTGGGACAGTGGGACGGGCCCAGGCTGTCAGCCCTGCTCTGCCCCCTCAAGGGAGTCCCCATGGCCACCAGGCCCCAGGACTCCCCAGCCCATGTGGCACCCTGACACTTCCCTAATGCCCTCTCTCTAGCCACATAATTGTTTTCAGTGCAGACATAATGGCCTGTTTCCTACCCACTCATCTTTGTTTTAGCTACTAATTTCTGTAAGCATCTTCAAAGGTATGAGTTTTATAATGCAATTTGCTTTGAAGTTTTCTTTGGTATAAAACAGTGTTCCACCTTTCTTTCCTCAGAGCATAAATCCCAGTCACCAGTTTTACCCTGGCTGGTTATTAATCACAGAGAAGGAGCTGTTGCATATGAACTTTCAGGAGACATCACTACTAAAGCTTTTTATGCCAAAGAGTTGCCAGAAACTTTTCCTGTCAACAAAATAAGGCAGCATTATGTTAGTCAAAAAGACGCTGTTGATGTGTTTAACTCCTGAGTCTCTTTGGAAGTGTGTTTCAAATTTGCTGATGTGGTTGCATTTGACGGGCCATTGCTGAACCTTTTGTTATTTCTTGTCACTCTTCTCTTCTGGGTTGTAGCACTGAGCCTGGTGGGAGCTGAGAGAACTAAGCTCTTTACTGTGACATAACATTTGATAATCAGATAGGCAGCAAGAATATTCAGGGTTTACGCATTCCAGGGACTTGACAGCAATTCTATGGCACAACTGAAAAAATGCAAGAAGAGATGTAAAAGTCAGTGTTGGAGTATTTGCACATAATAATGGCAATTCCAGACAGAAAATATTAACTGTTTTAAAAGTTGATAGAATCATTATCAGAAAGTTCAGAGACACGCAGTTCAATGAGCACTGTCAAGCTAAGTAGAAAAATTACCTGTGAAAGACCAGTAAATTGGAGTTGGAGTAGTATGAACATGCTTTCTGGCAGCTTAGAAATTACTTACTCTTTCCAATATGTACTCTTATCAGTATACCTAAAGTAATTCATGGGTCATCAGAGAGTACTAGGCAGCATAATTTTATTGATAACATTCAAATGTCAGATGAAAGTGCTTCCAGTGCAAGGCCCATGTCTTGAGATGTTCATGCACTCATTTATGGGAGGATATATTTAATTCAGCTTTAGAAATCTAAAAGTTTTCTTTAAGCATCTCGTCTACCATAACTATATTTAATGGTGAGAGAGTACTCAAGGGAGTCTTATTCCTAATCATATTAAAAATCAGTCTTAGCACTGAAGTGAATGTTTTTAATAACAGTAAAGGGAGCCCAAATAAATAATAACCTGGGTACCTACACATATGTGGAGTAACATGAGGTCAGAAAAATCATGCATCTTGCTGAATATGAAGATGTTCCTTGTTGCCTGTTCTGTGCTAATCCTTTCATCACTATCACAGTTTATCTGAGACAGTGATGGTGACAGTAGCATAAGTGTGTTTCATGGAAAGGAACATAAAGAATGGCTGAATTACACAAAATGGATAAATGAAGATATGCAGACCTTTAATAATACTTGAAAGAACTGAAATGGGATACAAAGCATTTAATTTTCTTGAGAATGACTCACCTTTCCAAAAAATTTCAACATAAGAGGGAAAAATCACAACCCCAGATGATATGTTGCAAAGCTTTAGCTATCAAAGAATGTTATGGCCCATATAAATGATGAACATGTTACTTTGTTTGAGACCTCAGTCACCTCAGCCTTAACGGATTGTTGTAGTACTGGGGCTATGGTTCAGCAAGCAACTTGAATGAACTGAAGCGTTTTTCTCTGTACAGTTGTGTGATAAAATTAAATGTATGTTTTAATATGTGTTGCATTGAGGCTTTTAGGCAGACAATATTTCTGACTCTCAGGACAAGGTAAAATACCTCTTTTTGTCTGTGCCTGTGTGTTAGTTCCTGTCTTGTGTTTGGGATATGTGGGCTGCATTTCAACATTACCTTGCAGTGTGTTCTTAGAACATTATGGGAACTCATAAGCACTGTGGGAATATTAAAATTAAAGAATAGAAGAGGAAGGAAGTGCAGATCACACTTCAGTTTCTCCAAGAAGAATTGGGACCATCTTCACTCACAAGTTTTTCCTGTTTGATGTGACATTTAAAATATTTATAAATATTATGGGCATACTTCAGCCACCTAGATAGATATGGGGTGGATCTGAAGCCTTTAAAGACATTTGCTTCTCTTTCAGCTATGTGTGGACATTGGACACTTACTCTAGAAGATCTGATTCATTAACAACAAAGGGAAGAGTGTGCTGCACTGTCAGCCTGAGTTCTGTTCAAGTTTCTTTCTTTGTCTTTTTTGCCCAACACTCCCACAATTTTCTCCTGAAAAAGTTCATAGAAAAGTTTCATTTTGAGAAAAAACCAACCTATTGTTCCTACAGCTTGACTGCATTACATTGAAAGTTTTGTTGATTTTCTATTGTCCAGGTTAATGGGGAGCTGAGTGAGGTACGCCCATCTGTAAGAAAGCCAGATTTTATTGGTTGTATGAGCTGAACTGTTTAGCTGAGTTAAGCAGGCAGCCTAACAATTGGAGCACAGAGAGCACAGTGCAGAGAAATTGAAATGGCTCCACAGGAATCAAATCAGGCACAGAAGCACAGCACTGAGCCAGAGTTGGTAAGCTTTGCTCAACTTCAGTGATTACTGATACCTGATTACTTCTGTGTCTCTGTAAATGGGCTTCCCATAATTTCCTGTACAGAAAAGCTCACCAAATCTTTAGAACCACCTCAGTCCAGACTCCGTGTTGGAGAAAATCAGACTTACTCTTTCTGGTCTGAAGCTGTACCTGGAAGCAGTATAGCCAAGTTTTTGCAATGCTGCACCTGAACAGTGCATGATCTTTTAGATCAAACATATATGGAGCTAGCTCCAATGTCTCTCTGTAATATAAAAAATAAAACTCCACTATTATTCCTCTCAGGTTTAGATAGCTGCCCACTGCTAAGAAAATTGCCTTGCTCATTATTCTGACGACGCAGCCAGTTGAATTCCATTTTACAGATATTTCCCGTCCTAGACAGCTAACAGACAGGTACAGAAGCTATTTCAAAGACACCAGACATCTTATCCTCTCCGAAAAGACTTTAGATTCACAAGTGACCTTTAGTTCACTGATGAAGGTTTTTAAAATGTTTAGTCTAATTAATATGTGAGCAATCACACCCTTCTTCAGGACAATATTTACTGCTGGTCTTTTTTTTTTTTTTTTTTGTGAAAGAAAGGTATAGGTTTGCTTTCTTCTATACAAAAAAATGACTCTTGACTTCAGAGGAAGAGTCTGAGCTGTGGATGACAACTAGCATTGTGTCAGATTATCTGGCAGAAGGCAGGAAAGGTGCTCCAAGGATCTCATTCTGACATCGACACAGTCCAGTCATCCACCAACAGCTTCATCTGTGTGAGGGACTGCTGTCTGCAGGGTCTTCATTGCCTGGAAAGGAGCAGATTCTACAGCATCCAGTAAATGTTTGTAGTATGCTGAAATCACATAATAGCCTGACTTTTACCTGTGAGTTTCAGTGCTATCCCCAGCTCCTTCCTGAATGGCAGGTAACTGAAAGTGAGTAAGAGAGAAGTCTCTATTCACAGAAGTCCTCCTTTATAATGCAAAATGTTTCTTGCATGCATATACATATAGACCAGGTACAAGCTGATTCTTTGTTGTTTGAGGTACATCCACTTCAACACTTTACATGTAGGTTGTTCTCCTGACAGATTACCTTGCTGAGTAGAATCAGAAGGTTTGTCTTTGTATTTAAAACATGTTGGAATTGCCAAAGCAGGAAAATCTGAGTCTTTTCATTTTAGTTTTAAAATCTATAAGGAACAGATGATCACGAATGCATAAATAAGTATCGATCCAGATTTTCAGTCTAAATTTAAACCTTTGCTTAGATTTACAATCAGGTAAATGTTAGGTTTTCTTCTCTGTTATTGCATGCCCTCAGTTTTTCCTGTTATAGAAAGGGCAAAGGTGTTGAAATACACCAAGAAACACCACCCAGTAAATATAAGGTGATAGTGTGTGCAGACATTTTGTGTTGCATTGGTCCAAATGTGTCCTTAAAAGACCAGGTTTTGCAAAGAATTCATTCAGAACTGAATAGGCATCTCAGCTATTGGATGGCACACAAACTTAATCAGTAAGAAAAAACATAATCTATAAAAACCCCTGTGTAAATAGAACCTTTAATCTTTCTGAGGTAAAACAAAGACTGGGAGCAAATTGTCTGTCAAAAAACAGCTGGCACAATAAATCTAAAAAGATCTCTCACTGACACTAGTCAAATCTCTACAGGGGAAAAAATGCCATGCAACTCTCTGTCAAAACAAGAGTACATTTCATAAAAAAAAGAAAAAAAAAAAAAGAAAAAGAAACTAGAAAAACTTAAAAACACCCAGAACCATTCCAGACCTATCCAAATCAATTTATGGTCCTTGTGGCACTGAATCCTTACCAGTGCCACTTGAAGTCATTCCCAATTCTTCAGGCTTTGGAAGAGGGATAGTTTGTTCATCAAACAGTTTAGCAGGGTCTAGTGTATCACTAACTATGATGTTTACTATTTCTCTATCACTAATAGTAATATGATTGGCTTCTCTTTGAGGAGCAGAACATGCTAATATGTGTAATAACTTTAACTCTGGTAGTGCTTCCTTATTGGTAGTTTACACTGCACCGTGGTCTAAAAAAGGTGAGGAATATCACCTTCTGGAATGCCTGTCTCTCTACAGGCCATAGGGAAAACTCAAAAGATTTTGTGCAGCATTTTTGGATTATATGAATACTACACTACATGGCAAAGTAAAGCAGCATAACAATTTACTTTCTTAAAGGTAAGCATGTGTTCAGTGACACTGATAATGTTATTAAAACACATGAAACAATGACAGCATAACAAGGCCTATAGTTTATGATCACAGAAAGTAATTTGAAGACATAGCTTTATCTTGCTGTCAACATAATCATAGAAAATAATTCACAACTATGGCATGACCTTACTGTAATTGAAAATGTGTCAAAAGACCAAACAACTTCCATCATTGGTAAATTAGAATTATAAATCCGCTTTGGTCTCTGCTCTTAGGTATTCCTCTTGTCTAGATGCTTTTCAAACAGATTCCTATAATTTCTATTGGAAATATCACTGCTGAAGTCATACATATGAGCAAAAGTAATTTGCAAATATCTTAAAGACTTGAGATGTATTTTAAAATGAATTTCTGAGGCACACTATTGGTTAATAACTTAAATTTCTCTTCATAACTATTTTTATCAGTTTTATTCCCTTACAGCTTTCTAACTGTTTAAAGATCATAAAACATAACATTGTCTATTAAAGGAAAAGAAGCAGCAGCAGCTCTTTTATAACACAACATAATTTTACTCTTAGTGTTATTAACATAAAAGGATATATTGAAACATTCTTTAAAACTGTTACAATCTTTAATGATAGTAATCAACTTCTTTATTTCTTTAGTTTTCTGATCTCTGCATCTCTTCGTTGTATCATCTATCCTTCTAAATTAAACTACTTCTGTGATTGACAAGGGGAAAAAACCTGTCCATTTCTTTGTTAGAATTAAGTCTTCATATACTCTTATTCATGAAGGAAACTCATCATGTGCCTAAATTTCCATGTGTGAGTAGGAAGTTAGATTATTTTCACATACATAATATTTGTTCAGAATTTCAGGCTAAAAACAGCCTTAGGAGTGTTACTTACAGTTCAAGAAAATTATCTTGATTCATTAGTTTGAGAAAAAGTTTCTGCAACATGTGGAGCAGTGAGGGATTTGAGTAAGGAGAAAGGAGAGAGGGTCAATATCTCTTTTTTGGGGCTGAGGGAAGTTGTCACTCATGGTACTGAGTAGTGGAATACAAGACAATTGCAGTATACCAGAAGGCCAGTGTCACTTACTGATGCCATGACAATTAATATTCAGAGGAGTTGTTTAGTTTAATTCCCAAGTATGTTTTACAAGTATATTTTATAGGCTTTTAGGATTAGGAATGAGAAATTGCAGATGGAGTAGTGTAAAATGTTCTGATATGAATATCTTTGTAACTGGTAGCAAGACCATGGCTAAAAAATGAAAAACAATAATAAATATATAAATATTTTGCAGCAAGTATGTATGGATAAATTTTACTCACAGCCACATTATTCACATTCCCACATTATATCCCACAGTTTAGTACAATTATGCATTATTTTATCACTGATAGATAACAGCTTAGCCTTCATGTTGTTTTGAAAGAAAGTGGGAGATGCTAGGGAAAGTTGACTTATGCAGATACAAGAGTGTGCTGAGTTTGTGTGTGGTGGGATGTTTTTGGTAGTGAAGGAAGGGGCTATAGTGATGGCCCCTGTGAGAAGCTTTGTGAAGCTCCCCTATACCTGCCTTCCTGCGTGGTGTTTGTGTGTGTTTGGGGGCATTTTTGGCAGCGGTGGAAGGGGCTATAGTGATGGCCCCTGTGAGAAGCTTTGTGAAGCTCCCCTGGCTCCAAGGTGGCCCCTCCTCCAGTCCAGGCTGAGCCACTTAGTGATAGGGAAATGTCTCTTTGAATCCGTATTTATGAAGGGAAGAACTGATTTGGCAAGGGAGGAAAGAATTATCAGGAGGCAATGGGACTCAACAAAAGGCCTTTGGCTTGAACAAAAGAGAGTATCATTGACATGAGCAGAGAGGAGGAGAGGAGGAGACAGAGAACTTCAGACACCCAGGTCAACATGCAGAAGAGTAGGAGGAGGTAAAAGAGGGTTCCCTGTGGCCCATGGAGGTTCAACAATGGAGCAGATACCCATGTGTAGGCCATGGAGACTCCATGCCAGAGCAGAAAGCTGTACCTGAGGGCAGTTGTGACTATGTGGAGAGCTCATGAGCAAGACGACCCCAGAGGGTGGGGGAGGAGTGTGTTGGACCAAAGACCTGCCTGCAGCCTGTGGACATCCCCATTCTGGAGCTGGAACCTGTGCCCAAAGAGCTCCATGACTCCATGGGAAGCCCACATTGGAACACTTTGTTCCTGAGCTATTTTAGCCCATGGGAGAGATCTCATGCCAGAAAGAGTGGCATAGATGAACTGACTGCAACCCTAATTCCCTGTCCCCATGTACCACTGGGAGAAAAAGGTAGAGAACTTGGGAGCAGAGTAATTTGAGCCCGGGAGGAATGGAGGGGTTGAGGGAAAGTGTTTTAAAATGTGTTTTTTATGTCTCACTATCCTACTTTGATTGATTGGTAATGAACTAAATGGATTTTTCTTCCCCAAGTCAAGTCTGTTTTGTCTATGACAATAATTGCTGAGTGAGCCCTCCCTGTCCTCATTTCAGCCCATGAGCCCTTTGTTGTGTTTCTCTCCCCATCTCACCAGATCAGGGGAGTGAGTGTAAGACCACATGGTCTTACCTGTGGTTGAAACCACCACAGAGAGGGAGAAGCTACAAAAATTTTTAATTATACAAAAGTATCTTCAGAAGCTACTGGAACACACATCTTTGATACTGTCCCATCTACCTGCTCTGTGTAGTGTATGGAAAACTCTGTAATATCTGTCTGTGAAACATCATGTCCCTCAACAAACAGCTAAGGGACATATTTCTTACCAGAACTGCACTAACTGGGTTTGTCTCCAGAGACTTGAATGCTGATGAACAAGCTCTTCTAGGCAGTATGAAAAGACTATGAACAGACCGCTGTAAAGCAGCTGTGGGAATAGACTCAAAGGGAAAAAAAAGGGTTTCCAAAGGTCATGAGATTATATGGTGGAATCAGTGAGCCACAGAAAATAATTTGTATACAAGAACAGAGCAAGCAGAACAGTTTGAACAATTCTGGGAATGGAGAGTTTGGGAGATGCTGTAGAGAAAAGCAGGAAAAATATAACAGTGCCTATTTATAGTATTAGACACAAATGATGTGATTAAAGTGAGAATAAAAGCCAGAACTCCCTTAGGAATATTTCTTGAAGATATATCATTCCTTCATTCCCTTTGCTTCTTAGGCAAAGTAGGAGAAAAGAATAATTAACAGAAGTTGCAGATTTTTTTTTTTTTTTTGCTTGATGGGAGATGGTAAGGATTAAAAAAGCTCTTTTGTTCATATGATGATATAGAAGTCATTTTATTTTTTAGCAATATCAATTTATTATTTCTAGTATCCTGCAGACTCTTTTTCTAAAACTCTCAAATGACAAATCCCCATCCTCCATTTAAATACTATGTTAAGAAGTAGGATTCCATCACCTGTTTCAATGCTATAAACAGTTCCTTTCAATAGTTCTTTAAACTACAAATATGCAGGGTAGGTGGAGCATTTGAACTATTGATTTACCTAACATTAAATGTTGTGACTCACTGACAAACTGCAACATATTCATAGGTTTCAGTAAGAAAATATTAGGGTTCTTGTCTATACTTGGTCTCAGAAACATAGTTTTCCACAAGGAAAATAAAGTATTACTGCTGTTTGACAAAAAATCCCTGGATGGTGTAAATGGTATTGCTCTTTTCCCTTTAGTAAGCCAATTTGCACCAAACAGAAATATTCGCTCTTTCAGATGTCTCTCTGTTGCATTAAAAGGCAGAGAGATTTGTCAGAAAATAAACTCCATTGCATTCCAGCTTATCCTCAGATATCAGAGGGGCTGGGGGCAGCTGGACTTAGATTCTGAGTGATGCCCAGTTCAGCACTATCAATCCGATTGGGTTCAATATATTGAACTACCATGGCTCTGGATTCACTAATAGTGCAGCACTACAGTCCAGTCATGTTCAAATGAACTAGCATGGCCACTCAGTCATGTTCATTGAGAACTCTCACAGCTGAATTCACTGATAGTGCAATGGGCCTCCAGTCTAGTCATGTTAAAATGAACTTACACCACCACACTTGGTTGCATTCAATGAGGACTATCACGACTAGATTAATGAATGGCGCAGTTTATTGAAGCAACAGAGTACAGGTTCTTTTGGATTGCCAGGGATAAATATGCTGTCTGCAAAAATGAGTGTCGGTACTCGAGAATAGAAATCTACAAACACATTAAGTTAAGAAAAACAACTCTATAGAGATTTTCTAAGTTTCCCGAGGAAAGTTCAAATCTCACCCAATAAGCATCCCTATGTGGGGGGAAGAGAGGCTCAACCCATTGACTGGTCCCAGAAGTCAGTCATGGTACATGGTGGTATACCCCCGACTTGTCTGTGATGGTATCTTCCCTAACATCCCCGCTCTCTTAGGCCTTTTTTATACTATTTTCCTAGTTTCAGGTGTAGCTTGACTCTAGTCATACATACTTTTATTATAATAGCTGTAAAATTTTCTCACTTTGCTTTTAAAGGTATAGACCAGAGGAAATTCAAAGTGCATGCTCGGTGAGGGGTGATTGCACCCTGGAGGCAGGTAGCTTTTGAGATGGAAGCATAGTTTAGTATTATAATGACATTATAATGAGCAAAGTTTCACCGAAGACATGGTTTTGTCAAAATGATGAGAAAGTGCTGGCTTGGGGTAGTAACCATGCAGCTTATCAGTTCCACAGTACCATCAAGTTCCCCTCTGCTATGCACAAAGTCTGGCCATGGTGTCTCCACTCTACTACACCCTCTGTGCTGTTTCTCTTAGAGTCAGCAACTCTAAGGTTGCAGGCTGTGCCTAGGGAACTACCATGGAATAGATTTCTCGCATGCCAACCATGCACTCTGCCCTGAAAGTTTCCTTCACGCTGTACCTTCTCTAAAGAGATTTCCAAGTCACCTCCAGTAATAATTCCACACTCTCACAGTAGCAACTATCAATCTTGCAAATTATGTGATTATGCATAATTCTGAATATAGTCTACTAGCCCTTGAGAAACTTGCAGTTTGTCTTTTCCAGGGATAAATCCAAATTAGAAAATCCTTTCAAAATGAAAATATTTCTAATTATTATTTTACTGAAAAAAATGCAAATTTTGCATTATTTAATTTGCAAGGATGGTATAACAACCACCCTAGATTCTAAGATGACTTTCAGGAATATTTATTCAAGAAGAATTAATGTTTCTCATTTATTTGAAAAATATCATGCATGAAAAATACTTACCAATTTCTTAAAAAATGTTTTTATGGATAGTTTTCCTTAGATAGCTATTTATGTACCTTATAGTTTACTTTTACAGAAGTAGTTAATAAGATACACATTGACAGCAATTGTGGAAAGAGATAAACAAAACTTGTATCCACACAACTTTGCAGAGATCATTATAAGTTGCCCAACTAACCATTCAGCTAACTTCTTACAAATGTTGATGAAGGATTGGCTTAATTTTTGTTACCTTTATCTCAAGTTTAAAAAATCTATAATACTTTTAGTCTTGTATACATTAGATATCTTCTTGATTTGTAACAATATTTGATAGTCAGAATCTTTTTCTACATTCTTAGGAATTTTGGAAAGGTCTCTTAAAACCTTTGTTTAGATCGATGATCGTCTTCTGTTCAGGTCAATGGCCCCGCCTCCAGGTTCTCTCCACCTTCTTCTTTTCAAGACAGTCCTTCCTCTCACAAAAATGGTTTCACAGAGGTGTTTCTCTATTGCTAATTGGCTCAGCCTGAGCTGGGGGGGTACGCCTTGGGGCCAGGGGAGCTGTTGCTCTCTTCCCTCACTACCAAAACCCCCCCCCCCCCACCCCAGACACACACACACAAACTCAACACAATGACATAATTATTTTTTCTAACCTAGCGTCTGGATAAGGGCTTGAGGAGGTTTCTATGTATATCTGGAGACTTCTCATCAGGTTATGACCCTGTTGGGTGGAAAGTTCCACTCCTGTTAGTGTAAAACAGCAGAACAGCAATACTTAATAGTGAATTTGCTTTATTATGATCAGTGAAATATTTAACAACTGAAAGTTAAATATCTGTTTTGTCAAAGAAACTGGCAACACACTTTCACTAACGGAATACTCCAGTCTTTCATTATTTTCATTCTGTGCTTATGCCTTCAATGGCCCATCCATCTTTTCCACACTTTCAAATATCTTACAAATGCATACTCTCTCTACTAACATAGAATCATAGAACCACAGAATGGTGTGTGCTGGAAGGGACTTTAAAGGTCACCTAGTTCTAACCCTGCTGCCATGATCAGGGACACCTTCTACTAGATCAGGTTGCTCAAAGCCTCGCCCAACCTAGCCTTGAACACTTCCAGGGAGGGAGAATTCACAAGTTCTCTGGGAGACCTTTTCCAGTGTCTCACACCCTCACAGTAAAGAATTTCTTCCTAATATCTAATCTAAACCTGCCCTCTACCAGTTTATATCTGTTACCCCTTGTTCTATCACTACCTGCCCTTGAAAAAAGTCCCTTCTCAGCTTTCCTGTAGGTCCCTTCAGGTACTGGAAGGCTGCTATAAGGTCTCCCTGGAGCCTTATATTTTCCAGGCTGAACAGCCCCAGCTCTCTCAGCCTGTCCTCACAGGAGAGGTGCTCCAGCCCTCTGATGGAGCCATGGCCTCCCCTGGACTCGTGCAAGTAGGTCCATGTCCTTCTTATGTTGGGGGCCCCAGAACTGGACTCCTAATGGGGTCTTACAAGAGCAGAGTAGAGGGGCACAATCACGCTTCTCTTGATGTGGCCCAGGATTGGCCTTCTGGGCTGTGAGCATGCATTGCTGGCTCATGTTGACTTTCTTGTGCAACAGTACCTCCAAGTCCTTCTCCTCAGGGCTGCTCTCAACCCACTCTCCACTCAGCCTGTATTTGTGATTGGAGTTGCACCAACCCAGGTGCAGGACCCTACACTTGGCCTTATTGAACTTCATGAGGTTTGCACAGGCCCACCTCTCAAACCTGCCCCTCTGCCTCAAGCCAGATCCCTCTGGATGGCATCCTGTCCCTTGAGCATGTTGACTGAATTACATAGCTTGGTGTTGTCAGCAAACTTTCTGAGGTTGCACTCAATCATAGAATCATAGAATTAATTGGGTTGGAAGGGACCTTCAAAGGTCATCTAGTCCAACCCCCCTGCAGTGAACAGGGACATCTTTAGCAGAGCAGGTTGCTCAGAGCCCCATCAAGCCTGATCTTGAACAACTCCAGGGATGTGGCCTCTACTACCTTTCTGGGCAACCTGTTCCAATGATCCACCACCCTAATATTAAAGAACTTTTCCCTAATATCCGACCTAAATCTACCCTTTTCTAGTTTAAAACCATAACCCCTCGTCCTATTGCTACATGCCCCTCTGAACAGTTCTTCCCCAGCTTTCTTATAGCCACCTTTCAGCCACTAGTCCAAGAGTCACTACATCTATGTAGCTGTGGATTAGTCATCAAGAAACAGTCACACAGTGCTAAGGGAAGTCCATAATTTTATTATTAAATCAGACTTAAATATCATCACAGAATCACAGAATGTTGGGGATTGGAAGGGACCTCGAAAGATCATCTAGTCCAATTCCCCTGCTGGAGCAGGAACCTAAATGACATCACACAGGAAAGCATCCAGGCAGGTCTTGAATGTCTCCAGAGAAGGAGATTCCACAACCTCCCTGGGCAGCCTGTTCCAGTGCTCTGTCACCCTCACTGTAAAGAAGTTTCTTCTCAAGTTTAAGCGGAACCTCCTGTGTTCCAGCTCACACCCGTTGCCCCTTGTCCTATCATTGGTTGTCACCAAGAAGAGTCTGGTTCCATCCTCGTGCCACTCACCCTTTATATATTTATAAACATTAATGAGGTCACCCCTCAGTCTCCTCTTCTCCAAGCTAAAGAGACCCAGCTCCCTCAGCCTTTTCTCGTAAGGGAGATGCTCTACTCCCTTAATCATCTTGGTGGCTCTGTGCTGGACTCTCTCAAGCAGTTCCCTGTCCTTGAACTGTGGGGTCCAGAACTGGGCACAATATTCCAGATGAAGCCTCACCAGGGCAGAATTGAGGAGGAGGAGAACCTCTCTTGACCTACTAACCACACCCCTTCTAATGCACCCCAGGATGCCATTGGCCTTCCTGGCCACAAGGGCACAGTGCTGGCTCATGGTCATCCTGCTGTCCACCAGGACTCCCAGATCCCTTTCCCCTACACTGCTCTCTAATAGATCATTCCACAATTTATACTGGAACCTGGGGTTGTTCCTGCCCAGATGCAAGACCCTACACTTATTATATTTCATTAAATTTTTCCCTACCCAACTCTCCAGCCTGTCCAGGTCTCACTGGATGGCAGCACAGCCCTCTGGTGTGTCAGCCACTCCTCCCAGCATTGTATCATCAACAAACTTGCTGACAGTGCACTCTATTCCCTCATCCAAGTAATTGATGAATATATTGAATAATTCTGGTCCCAGTACTGACCCTTGAGGGACTCCACTAGATACCGGCCTCCAGCTAGGCTCTGCCCACTGACAAAGATGTTAAAGAGTGCCAGTCCCAATACCGAAGCCACTTGTCACTGGTCTCCACTCGGACATTGAGCTGTTGAACACAACTCTTTGAGTGCGACCATCCAGCCAATTCCTTTCACTGCGTGGTCCATCTGTCCAGCCCATGTCTCTCCAACTTAGAGACAAGGATGTCATGCTGGACAGTGTCAAACGCCTTGTACAAATCCAGGTAGATGACATCAGTTGCTCTTCCCTGATCCACTAATGCTGTAACTCCATCACAGAAAGCCACCAAATTGGTCAGGAACAGTTTGCCCTTAGCAAACCCATGTTGGTTGTCACCAATTACCTCCTCACTTCCCATGTGCCTTATCATAGTTTCCAGGATCTGCTTCATGATCTTGCCAGGCACAGACGTAAGATTGACCAGCCTGTAGTTCCCTGGATCTTCCTAGTTCCTCTTTATAAAAATGGGGGTTATGTTCCCCTTTTTCCAGTCTGCAGGAACTTCACCAGACTGCCAAGACTTCTCAAATATGATGGATAGTGGTTTGGCATCTTCATCCACCACTTCTCTCAGGACTTGTGGATGCACCTCAACAGGTCCCATGGTCTTGTACGCCTTTAATTTCCTCAAATGGTCTTGAACCTGTTCTTCTCCTACAGTGGGCAGCTTTTCATTCTCCCAGTCCCTGCCTCTGCCTTCTGTGACTTAGTGGGTGTGACTCGAGCGCTTATTAGTGAAGAATGAGGCAAAGGAATCATTGAATACCTTATCCTCCTCCATATGCCGGCTGACCAGGTCTCCCGTTTCTTTCCAGAGGGGGCCTACATTTTCCCTAGTCTTCCTTTTATCCCTGGCATAACTATAAAAGTTTTTCTTGTTGTTTTGAAATTTCAAGAACTAGAGAGTGGAACCAAACATCAGAAGTATGTCATTGGTGTTCCAGTCAGGATATCTGAGACATCCCTTAGATTTATCTCAATATAACCTGGAATGGCAAAGGTATGAAAATGATAAGTACTGGGAGAATGAAGTATGCCGAAATTTATTTAGATAATGAAGATGTAGTTTGGGGCAATGATTACTCTTGTTTTATCTGGGTAGGTTGAAACAGATGCACTTGACGCTATTGTGTCTGAATCTTTTCTCTCAGTCTCTACAGTATAGTACAGACTATTTTCCTTGTTTCAGAAATGCAGCATTAATAGAAGTTTAAGCAGCTCAGCCATTCGTCTGGTTGTAGTTGTGGTGCTGAACAAATCTGGATGAATGACTAAAACTGAAACTTGACCCGTAGGAGTAATTTGTCTGAGAAAAGGACACAAGTGTGTAAGCATAGTTATAGATTTTTCCCTTGCTGAAAGCACTCAGAGCTGCTTGAAGGTAGCAGAAAGTAGAGACAATTTGCTAAAGATAATAAAAACAATACAGGTGATAATATAAACACCTAAAGGAAAAAGAAAACATTTTTATTCCACTGTAATCTAGTAGCATTATTGGTATTATTAATTCTATTAATTGTCTAATATTAATTATAAAAAATTTTGTAATGAAATTTTCAATGTTCATGTAAAGTAATCTGCACTGACTTGTTACCCATGGGGGACACTTCTTTTTTTCCAAACAAAAGCACAAGTTTGCCTGTTGTGTTTAGAAAGTTTCATTTGCTTTCTCTTTTTTAGGTTTTATTTTCTACTGTCTATTATTTTTGAGAATGAACTGGAAATTAGTTTGCCCTTGCAATTCCCAGAATCTAACATTGGTGGAATCACCTGTTATGTGAAATATTGTGGTAAATGATAGGTAAAGTAGTGGCAATGAGTGCCATTTGTGCATTCATGCATTTGTGAACCA
>NW_010288882.1:0-306 GCF_000700745.2 Antrostomus carolinensis | reverse complement strand
ACTGGTCTCTATCATCTTTGAAAGGTCTTGGAGAATGGGAGAGGTGCCTGAAGACTGGAGGAAAGCCAATGTCACTCCAGTCTTCAAAAAGGGGCAAGAAGGAGGATCTGGGCAACTACAGGCCAGTCACCCTCACCTCCATCCCTGCGAAGGTGATGGAACAGCTCATTCTTGATACCATCTCTAAGCATCTGGAAGAAAAGAAGGTTAGAAGTAGTCAACACGGTTTCACTAAGGGGAAATCCTGCTTGACCAATCCAGTAGCCTTCTATGGAATCATCACCAGCTGGGTAGATGAGGGGAAAG
>NW_010288881.1:28635-63599 GCF_000700745.2 Antrostomus carolinensis | reverse complement strand
GGAAGGTGCGATGAAGCCTTCGTAAAGGCAGAAGGTGGCGTTAAGTTCGTGGTATTTCACGTTGAACTCTATCAGCAGAAGTTGGGGAGGAGGGTGTCAGGTTGTCTTACTTTTTAGGTAAAAACCGTGTATTTCAGGTATCTAGGATTCCTGATAAAGTTTAGTATTTTCTTTTTTATTATTTCTTTAGGCCGTTATACTCTTGTTTTGCTTTATAAGAACATAGAGCAAGACAGAGTGAACTTATCTGAAGACATGTTTATGTATCTCTGAACCACAAGGTCTGTTGTGCTGTCAAAGAAGGGCATCAGATGAGTTTGACACACTTTGTTCTCAGCTTGCCTGTTTTGTCTGTCTCATATCAATTTTTTACCCTTTAAGCACTGAAGAAATGCTGTTTAGGCATCTTTCTTGGAGTTGTAATTTCTCTAATGGCTTTCATATAAGTTTGATAGGAATCCACAATGAATCTGAGGTGAACAGCTGTCTTGTTACCTAAGTTCATGTTTGCTGTTGCTAACCTTTTCTTTTTCTGCTCTTATGGTTTTGTCATTATTGCTAACTTGATGTTCACAATCTTTTTTTTTTTTTTTCCTTCAGGAAAGTGCTAAAAGAATTAGATTACTGAATTCGCCATCAAAAGATAATACCACTGCCTTCTATGGAATAAATCAGTTTTCTCACCTGTTTCCTGAAGAGTTCAAAGGTACACTTTCTGGCTGCTGCTAATGACTTTTCTATTATTTTCCTTATTCTTTCCCAGAACCTTGTATATTTCACGTTTACAGATTCTTCCAGTGATGATAGTCAGCTAGTTTGCAATGTCTGGTACCAAACTGTAAGTACTTCTGAAGGGTACAGCAATCCCCTTCTTGTTTCTCTAGTCTTGCAAGGTTAAATTGCCCAGAGCCTGAATTGATTTAGTACACAGACCCTTCTTCCCTTCTTCCCACTGGGCCTTAAAAGCCTTCTTCAGTTGTAACAGTTATAAAATTGGAAAATACAGAAGATTCTTGAACAGTCTTAAGTTCCTGTTCTCAACCCCAAGACAAAATTGATTACAATCCAGACAGTGCTTGGACGTCCAAAGCTGTACAAGATAGCTATGACTTTCAAGAGCAATATGACATACTTCATTTTTTTACTAAGAAAATTTGTGTAATATCTAACCTAATCCTCCCTTCTTGCCATTAAAGTTTACTGTTACATGTTCTAGTCATTGCAAGATTTCACACCCCTTTTAATTTTAAATAATTAAGCAGCTTTTTTTTGTGGAAAAACTAGAAATTTGAGTGTGTTTCAGAACCTTTAAATTTCTCTTATTTTTCCCCTTTTGTCTGACTAAAATAAAGAAATATTTTTCCAGTAAGTAAAATGGTGTGAAAAACTTGAAACAAAACTTGTTTTTTGGAATGGCTATTGATCAGCTTTAGTAAATCTTATGCTTTGTACCCACATTCCCTTACATGGATTATTTCTGTTCTTTCTAGGACTATAGGAATTCTGGAGTATAATGATTGTTTTAAAATACATGAATTTTTTATGGGTTTGAGAATAAGATGTAATCTCATGATTGTGACTGCAGATCAAAGTTACCTCTGTGGCTTCTAGTAAAATAATTGTTTGTTATTTTTTTATTTTTATTTTTAGTTAGTAGATTTATAGATGTTTGTATTCTGTGTTTAGCTATTTACTTAAGAAGCCTACCTCACAAACTTCCCAGATACATAAAAGTGCCAAAGGGAAAGGAAAAACCTTTGCCAAAGAAGTTTGACTGGAGGGACAAGAAGGTCATTGCAGAAGTGAGAAATCAGCAAACAGTAAGTCCTTTCCTGGTTCTCAAGCACTGCTCAGAGACAGTTCCAGCAGGTACGTCATAGAGCACAGTGAAGATTTTGGAAGAGACCTCAACACTGCCTCAAGACTTCCTGGGGCGCTGGCCCAAGTATGGCCTGTTGAACATATACATAGCATTTTATGCAAAGTGGAATTAGACTTAAAAGCATGAGATGTAAAAGTTGTGCATTTAGAAACTGTGCAATTATACACTGTAATACATTTTTTTTTATCTAGTTAACTAAATCTGCACTTATTTTGTACCATGTGTATTTTGTACTTTCCTGAAGAGACTGAGGTAAGTTCAGTACCTGACCTCATCCCCCTGTTTCACCTGGATGGGTATAGATCCTTTGCTGTTGCTTTCTCTCATGCCCTTGGCTGTCCAGCACCCATCTTTACCATCAGACAACTCAGGGGATGCATTCATGACAGGAAGATAACCAGACCCCACATGATTACAGTTTTTCCCAAAGTGGTTATGGTCACTGGTAAGAAACAAACTGTCAAATCCCCAGTATATTTCCTCTCTGTCCTTCACATAGTGTAACCTGGACTTTGCCTAGGAATAAATTCTGCTTCCTATTTTAAAGAGTCTAGAACTGCAGTATAGATTCTGTTACTGGCTCTGAATTTTTCTATTATATTTAATTTCAGTTTACTGTTCCTTAAACTGCAATCTGATATATTTCTGGAATGTTGTAGACTGTCTCCTTTACTGCAGCCTTTTCAAAAACTTACTAACTAGTGTGGTTAAAAAATAATTTCATCCTGAGCCCCAATGCTTCTTTAAGAAAATAGATATCTTACAGTAAAAACCATCTTCAGACCTATCTTAAAGGGCAAAAATGAATCAGGAAGGAATCCTTAAAATAAGACACCCATAATGTAAAAACACCCATAAAAGCTTTCAGAGAGCAGTATAGGGGAAAAACAAAACAAAACAAAAAACCAGTTCAATATTTTAAATGGCTGATTAATTTTTTTTATTATTGCCTTAAAAATTATGTTCAAGGATGAGGTAGTAAATGAAGAGCATTAGAAGACCGTTTTGACTCTTTTTTTTGTTTTCATATCAGGCTTTAAAAACAAAGCTGACTACTTCTTTCTCCCCTGCTTCCCTTTGTTCCAGTGTGGAGGCTGCTGGGCTTTCAGTGTTGTGGGTGGTATAGAATCTGCCTACGCAATTAAAGGCAATAACCTGGAGGAACTCAGCGTACAGCAAGTTATTGACTGTTCGTACAATAATTACGGCTGCAGCGGGGGATCCACTGTTAGTGCTTTGAGCTGGCTGAACCAGGTTTGAAACTTTTCATAGACCTTGAACCCTTCCTTAGCTTTTGTCTTAACATTCTTTTTTACTGGGAAAAAGTGATGGGGAAGGTGGGAGTGCACAGCGGATCTGATTTTTTATGTATGTGTGTGTGTGTGTATGTATGTATGCATATATGTATGTGTGTGTATATATACATACACATAGTTATTTAGTCTGGAATCAAGAGAAAGTTTGTTCAAGCAACATTGAAACTTGATTGGAATTTATCATCTATATGTGGTTCTTGTGAAAGTAACAAATCGACCCACAGGGGCTGCACATAACGTTCCTTGAAAGCTCCGGCACTTCCGCTGAATTCACTTGGAACCGCAAACATACGGCACCAGTGTAGAAGGAGCCATTTATCTATGCGTCATTTTGTGGATTTTAGTGTCCAGTTTAGGCACCAGCCTCTGGGGAAAAGGAGGGATGTTGAGATTTTCTACTTTCCAGTTTCTGTGGTTTCTCTTGAAAACACTGTAAAGTCATGGAGGAGTGTGGGGAACCTCAGACTGAAATTGACTGTGTTTACCTTTGTTTCACATGCAACCCAAAACAATGAAAATGCAGACTTAGTTTCTACTTCAGTTGTAGCTAACACATTTCATTAATGAAAAATGCAAAATATGCGTTAATAATATATGTAAGCAGAAACATTTTAATGTCTTTGAAATAAAAAGTACTCTCTAGGATGACAGTTTGAGTTGTGAGAATGTAAAAATAATTCCTTAGGTTCTTTAAGGTTTTTTAAAAAGCTGATTTTCCTTTTTAAGAAACTCTGTAACCTCTAAAGATTTATATAACCTCAGCTAATAACAATCTAGATAACTTGTTTAAGTTTGCAAGTCAAGAAAGGCAGAGGATATTCATCTGGATTCCTCTGAAGCAAAATTCTCTCTTGCTTGGCAACAAAGGGACTACAGATGAATTAGACTGGAGAAGACACCGTCATAAACATACTGCACTGCAGAAGACAACAAAAGTGTGAAAGGTTGATGCCATATCTTTGTAGTTGGCTTTGGACTGTGGCAGCCATTATAATACATTACATATTGGCATGAGGATTTGATGCTAATAGCAGAATTGAACTTAATTTCAATATTTGATAGAACTGTTCTTGGAATATTTGTAGTCCTTGAACTGTCCCAAGGAGAGGATAGTTTTGTGTGTGGATATCATTTGAAGAGAATGAATAGTCATTCCTTAAATGAATGCATAGTCTCTGTGTCTTGAAATTGATGAGATTACTCGTGAGGCTAGTTTAAACCAGGTATACCTTTTAAATTTTATTCATTATTTAAAGACTTCTGAATCCCTTCTGAAGTTTTCTCCACCAACAAGGAAACTAGAGATAGTAAATATCTTATTTCCCAACATGATATTCTTAATTCTAATCTCGACAAGAACACAGTGAATTTTGAGTGAGTTCTGTGGTCATTTTCTACATGTTTTGATCTGCAGTGTTAAAGTCAAAGGCATTGAATTCTCATTTATTTATCTTCTTGCAGACAAAAGTAAAACTTGTGAGAGATTCAGAATACGCTTTTAAAGCTCAGACAGGACTGTGCCATTATTTCGGTCACTCAGACTTTGGAGTTTCAATAACAGGATTTGCTGCATATGACTTCAGGTAGCTACTATTGATTCTTTTTATTTGCTGTACTTTTCCTTCTGTGTTCACTAACTGTGGAGTAAACTAGAGCCAATAGTGCATTGACCAGCCAAAGGTTATGAGCTTGATTGCATCAGTCTGTAGCTGTGTTCTGGGTAAGAATTAACACATAACATTTTTGAGGGTTATGGCTTGCCACAGTGAATCCATTCAACCCTGCTATCACTAAGCTTGTTCAAATTAGAAAGCTTAAGTCAGTGTCTTGAAATTAGGTCTTTTCAGTTGGCTCTGTTTAAATTGTCAGTTACAATTTTAAATATATGCCAAGTGAACATTACATTGCTTAAGTATCAGAAATAGTAAATCCTACCAATGGTAGTTGGAATTTGTTGAAAAATCTAGGAACTATTCCGTTATTTCAGAATTCATCCGTTTGCATACTCACTCTCATCCTCATCCCGTCCATGACTTAGCAAACTGTTGTCAGCTGAATTTTGAAAAGACAGCTGGTAGTTCTTAAGGTTTCTGTACCAAGAAAGTTTGTTTCTAATTTTTATCAGTACAATACAGCTGCATACCAAACTTCAACACAAGAAATAGAATTTTTACTAGGAATTTAATTACTGCCAGATATAAGTAACTAAAATCAATTACAGCTTTGCCCGTCTGTATTTGACAAATTCAGTTATTACACATATCATGCAGTGATAAAGATTTCTTGTTCCAGTATATTATGTAAGTACAACTGCATGAGGATGGTAATGTCTGATAGTGATAATGTCCTGTGTTCTGGTATGTTTGAGACACATATTTTAGTGTATTCTTGTGCATGATACAAGAGGTACTTCTGCTTGTTTTGTCCATGACTTCTTGCTAATGGTTTGTCCAAAGCTGGTTTTTAGTTGAGGAGTGATGTATAAAAGGTATGTAGTGCTCACCACTGCCCACTGACTTGACCCAGGATCCTACTTCCTTTTAATAATATCATATCTTTGGATCTACACCTTTCCCAAAGTCTATGTGCCCTGTATTTGTGTTACTTTGTTGTTGTATATGAAATACATATTTACTGATGTATGTTATGTGGTGTGTAGAACTCATAGGAAATGGTTGAATTATTTGATTTTTAAATTGTACTTAACAAGTAGATTACCACCTCTCCAGTTGCTTTAGTGGGCTAACTTAAGTCACTTGGAGTTATCACTCACTTCTTTCACAGCGATCAGGAAGAAGAAATGATGAGGATGCTTGTTAACTGGGGCCCTTTGGCAGTAACAGTAGATGCCGTTAGCTGGCAGGATTATCTTGGTGGGATCATACAGTATCACTGCTCCAGTGGAAGAGCAAATCATGCTGTTCTTGTCACGGGTTTTGACAGAACAGGTGCGTTTCCATCAACTGAACATCAACCCAGTAGGTTTTCTGTTTTTTCTCTTACTTGCAGCTTGCCTCCTGTGAGGCGGGTGATTAAAATCCAGAACTGGGTGTTCTGCTGAGGGCTGTTTGGTTTTGTGTTCCATTGGTTCTGGAAGTGCAGCCTGGTCCCAGGAGAAAAATTCGTATTGTCTGTGCTCCTTCAGTTCTGTGGGACCTCACGTGCTTGTAAATTCATGAAGACAGCTCTATGTGTCTTTATGCTAGCAGAGGATATATCCAGCCTGTTCAACACTGGACTGTTAGCTCTGTCCTCTATGTGAACAGCAGAAGGTATCACTGTACTGTAGAATCAAACCATCAGAAACTATGAGATATTAAAATGGTAATTAACTCTTTAGAGTGTTAGAATTTTTTTGTTCTTCCCATGTTTCATCTTTTCTCTTGTTTACACAAATGTCTCTTTCAGGTAATATCCCTTACTGGATCGTACAGAACTCTTGGGGGCCTACATGGGGAATAGATGGCTATGTTCATGTTAAGATGGGCAGCAATGTCTGTGGTAAGTCTGACAAAAAGTAATTACAGTGGTGAAGGCCACACGCTGCGGTATGTTTCTCCATGTAAGTAAAGCAATATAATGGGATCCTCAGAAAGGAAATAAAAATCGTTGCTGTGTTTTAAAAGAGGGTAGATGAGTGCAGGTGGAAAGGTAAATATAGCAGTTGCTAGTTCAACCAAGCCATATAGCTGAATGTTTGAAAAACAGCATGCAAAGGTAAAGCCATGTAAGGTATAAAAAATAAAGTGCTGTTGTACCTTACCATGTGGAGGTAATGGCACTGTAAAGTGTACAGTCGTGTGTTGTGGTTGTAGGTTACTGCCATCACTCTACTAAGTGTATGTAAAACAGCTGCTCTCCTTGGCTGGTGGATGCAATTATCTCTGGGCTCAGTTTAGCAAAAACATATGGAAAGTGGATCTGCTTGTGCTTGGGAATTGTGGCCCCTGCTTGTGGCTTTTCTTGTAGGAGAGAAGAATATCCTTTTATTGCTAATTCCATCTCCTGCCCTGTTACCATCTGCATGAGATTTTTCTTGGCATTTGAGGGGGTTTTGTAGTGTTAAATACCCAGTTTCTTCTGAGTTGCTGGATGTGGAGGTGAGGCAGATGAAGCTCCTGTTTACCAGCAAAGATTGCTGAACCAAATTGCTGGGATTGGACTACTAGATAATAAGTGTTGCATGTCTGTTGAATTTCTGTCTGTTAGATTAACACTGTAGGTCTTCTGTTGGTGTTTCCTTCTATGAATGTTTCAAAGTAGCTCTCAGAGTCATTGTAAAAGGTGTTAGGGGATGAAAATCATCTGGAAATAAAAATAGGTAATACTCAGCTTCCCTGCACTCAGTGACGATCAGGACAATGTATCCAATCATAGCTTTTCCATGCTGCTGCAGTTTTTGTTGTATGAACAAACTATTTGGAAAGAAAAATTTAGAAGTAGTGATAATTAAAGCACGTCAATTTTAGAAATGGTCTGGAAGAACAGTTGTGTTATTTTCAAAATCCATTCTCCCAAAAATCAGGATCTTTCACGTTTTCTGTAGTTTGTCACACAAGAACAATTCAGCAGTGGCCAGTAGTTGCTCTGTTTCCCCCACAATTGCTGTCTTCTGATTTAGAGGTGCTCTAACACCACTTTTGAGGGTGTAAGAGCCATCACCCTTCGATACATTCACAGGCTGTGGTCAGACTTTGCTTTTAGTGCTGGAGTGCAAGAGTGCAAAAGGAGCTGAGCATGAGTAAAAGCCTGTTTTGCTCTGTGTTTGTGCGTGTATGAGTGTTCGAAAATATGTTTTGTAATGGAATTTGTGATCTCTCAGTTGATTTGTCTCTCAGTCAGCTTTCAAAGCTACATAGCTTCATATTGTCTATCCATTGCTAACGAATACAATTAAAAGGGAAGAGGGTATCAAGGTTTAGATTGCTTTTCAGCATCCAGATTGGACCATTGCTGAATCCTCAAAAAGGATCTAAAGTTTTGAACATGAAAGCAGAGGAAGGAGGAGTGTAGAGCGCAGCTATAAATAGTGCCAGGCAATGAAGAAGTGAGAGGGTTGCAGCTGATTCCCTGTCCCCGCTCCCCAGCAGTTCACCTACTGTCATGGCATGGAGGAGGGAGGGCATTATATAAATGTGAATTCTGGGAACTTACTTCTGGCAAGTTTCCACTTCCAATATTTATAAATTTTTGTTTGTTTGTTTCATTTCTAGGTATAGCAGATACAGTTTCATCGGTGTTTGTTTGACACTTACTGGCCAAGCACCACAGTTATCATTTGGATAACAGCTTGGCACACACTTTATGTGCAGACTTACTTCAACATTTTCTACAATAAGAAATGACTGTAAGGGCAATTCCTGCTCTTAGGCAGTACAGGAATGGGTTGGCTGAAGTTTTTAAAAGCATTTTTATTTGCTGTATGTGTTGACTATCAAATCTCTTGTGGAATAAGAAGACTAGGAATTGGTTGCAGAGTATGCAAAAAGAAGTTACAAGATAGACTGAAACTGTGAATGTGAATTCTATCCAGATGTTGAGTACTACTCCATAAAAGAAATCTTACAAGGAAAGAAGTGATGAAAAATTATAAGAAATTTGGATCAAATAATCAGTAGTGTGACAGAATATAATCAAAATGCTTTGAATATCAGAAGAACCGTGGTTAGGTCCGCTTTTATTGTGGGGGAGGAGGGCAGTTGGAAGAAATTATTCTCTGTTTTGCTTTAATAACTGTCTTGGCTTTTCTAGCACCTCTGACAGAGACACACATTTTGTCTTCCTGCTTTTTGTCAAATCCAACTTTTTCTCTACAGCTAGAGTAAGAGAAGAGGGAAATGGAGGGTCAAAGTTGTTTCCTCAGCACCCACTGTCTTTGAAGTGCTGCAGTCCTTCAATTTCAGTCTTCAGATCTCTATTGGGTAAATGTAACCTCAGAGCTCTTCAGAGCAGAGAACTTGTTTTCAAAAGTGCCTGGAATATCAGTCTTCTGCATTAATTTGTTAGATGGATAGAAGAGTAAGAAGTAACTGTTTGTAGACAAACAGAGGCAGTTCTAGTGGTTTAAGATCATGTGTCCTGGCAGGAAGTATGTAGTTGCAAATCAGCCTTTCCATACTTTGAGAAGGCACATCAGTTCTTGAAGCCTTCTCGCTTCTCTGCTTCATGACTAACAGTGAGGCCAGTTGCAAAGCAAACTGAAAAACCTTATTTATTATAGAAAAATTGTGAGGGTGGGGGCTATTAATACATATTTGCCACCTTTGGAAAGTCGGCAATTACAGAATACTCCAAACAGAGTGGATGTTACCCTACATTAATTGAATTAATAGGTGGGACTTACTGGGAATCAAAAGATGGTTCCAGCCCTGCTGACCTGTAAAACCGCACTTGCAGGCAGATGTAACTGGAATTCACAACCAAACATGTACTTCTAAAGTGCTCTGAATCTGTCACTGGGAATGCTTTACCTGTATCCTTTCTGAAGCACCACTGTGAGAAGTATTGAAGCAATTCTGTAATTTTTGCACTCAATTACTGTCCCATGTTAGTAGATCAGTGTATTATCTTTTTATGACAAATGCAATCATAATTGTCTATTGTAAGTATTGTCATTTTACTCCTTCTGTTTCTAAATGTTTATATTTTAAATGAAGGAAGACCAAGTGCTGTGTTTCACTACTTAAGGTTCTGCTGCTTACGGAATTTACTGGCTGAAAACTCCACACTAACTAAAGGGGAAGTCTTCTGTAGCCTTGTAGTCTTCTGTAGCATGGCCCATAGCAGTTTACAAACAACTGGAAAACAATATCAATCCTCATAGGCATTGATATGAGTAATGTTGTTAGAGCAGTCTCAAACACAGATGGTTTTGAGGTGGTACTGCCAGGCATAAGTACCTAAAGTGCTAAGATACAGAGCAACTCACCAGAAATTAAGACTTGCAGTGAATGTCCAAGGGAAGTGCTTAAAAAGATGAGAGTCCATCTGATGAGAAGACAGGACAATATTCTGTGGGCAGATTTGCCTTGCTATTATTATGTATCAATTTTATCGTAATTTCGATGATATTTTGAATAAAAAACACTTTAAGTGCCTGTCATACTGTTGTTTGAACTTTATGCTTGCTTTAGAAGAAGACTTTTAACAAAAGATGAGCTGTAATACTGCTTTATTTGAAGGGCAAAGTAAGTATTTGTATGTGCTTTTCTTAACAGTATTTCTACAGAAGGGATTTACATTCACATGTAACACATAGATAGCAACATTATGTATGTAAAAGTTCAAGAGGCTTGCGTTTCTACAGATTCAGGACTTACTTTTTTAAATCTAGCTTTTGAAACTCTTAACCCAAAGTTCCTTTTGAAATTCCACTAGAGCTCAGAAACTAACATTCTTCTGAAGGTGACGAGACTAATTATGTCCTCAGCTAGAAGTAAATTGATAACAGCCATTAGGCAAAGAAACAAATACAAAAATACATACAAATAAGACAGGGTCGTGATAATTCTGTATAATTCTCTCTAGGTGTAGGTTTTAAGAAGCCTGCTAAGAGTGAAATTGGTCACTGAGTGGAATTGGGGTATCATTGTAGTCTTAACATAGCTTAACTCAATACAGATACTCTTCTACAAATAATTAAGTTTCTTCAACAAGCCGATCATACTATTCACATAGGTGTCATACATAAATAATTATTTACACACCCACACTGTGTGGGAATAGCTCTTATGTTTGAGGGATATCACCACTCAGGGTGAAAGTCATGAAGTTCTTTACAGCGACAGTCTAGTCAGAGTCGTCACTGCTGAAATAGGAGCTGTCACAGTATTCTGCCGTGTAAAGGAATTTATGAATGGTTGGGTTCATCTTTGGTATCCAGTGTCTTGGCACTAGAAACGTTGAAAGATTGAACAAATCCACAAAGACCTTGTATCTGTCACTGAAAAAGACAATTGGAACAATTAATACTGCGACACTGGCATAGAAAGCCATAATTTCAAAATCCTCAGGAATCAGTCAGTCTCTTTTATTATTTAATAAAGTTTCTGCACTAACCCTCCTCCTGAATATTCCAGAGTAAACATCCAATCCTAACTGTTCCTAGGGCATAGCGGATTAGATTTAAACAGAAAATAGGGTTGCTATAGTCACATCGTTCTTCTGAAAACGCAGAATAGTTAGGCTATAATCTCCAGACCTCCACTCTTGTGGTAGATATGAAGTAGAATTTATCTGGGAAGAATGTTAACCTGAAATTAAGGAAGAGTGAGAAGACTTTCTGGAAAAGATAGTGAACCTTTAATCCTCAAATTAAATCTAAATGTCTGCTTTCTATTCCACCCTCGGTTATGATGGTTGTGATGGGAATTGTTGCCCACAGCCATAAATGGCTGTCACCAGCTACATTTGATTTCTCTTTGAAAACAAACCTCAAAGAACGTCCTCTTGTAAGATGATGTTTTAAATATCATTGTGCTTTTTGACATAAAGTTGTTCAGGACTGTCAGGACAGATTTGTACCCAAAAGGCTTGAATTGTCTTAACTAGCTGAATCTTCATGTTTTGTGTTAAGAAAAATTCTACCCGTTCAGAGAGTTTGGTGCTCAGGCTCCAACCATCCCTTTTATGTTCCATTTCTGCTTCATCCAACAGAAGGAAACATGCCTGCACAGCTTGAAAGTATTAATTACTATCAGCCTCAGGAATATATTAGATCCTGAATTGAAGTACCTTAGGTTGTACAATTAGAGGTCACTCTAAGGAATAAAGAAACTGTCATCAGTTGCACAGTAGACAGGACTCATTTCCAGCCTGTATCACCTCATTAACTTGAGCTAGCTCACACACAAACTAAACAATGCAGGTTTAACATTTAGATCCCATGACTGAGAATTTTAAATGGCACTTTGCATGAGTGATCAAAAGGAGTTCTTTCTGCCCCAAAAAGCTTGGAGTTCATACGTGTCAACCTGGTAAGTCAATGTACAGCAACCGGGAGGAAATGGTAGAGTCCTAAAGAGAAACAGCAGACCCCTGGCCTCTGGTGAGCCATCTGAAGTCTGTCTCCTGGCATTAGAGCGTCTACCAACTGCATTATTGCAGGTAATGGGGGAAACGCGTTACTCTTACCTCACTGTTGAGCGCAAATAGTAGTATCCTGATGAGCCTCCAGTGCCAGCTTTGCTGCCAATCATTCTGTGCACCATGCAGACGTGGTTATCTAAGAAAAGCAAAAGGAAATGGCATGTATTCAATTTTAAGATATAACCAAAGGGTCACATCAAGGTGCATCACTGAAATATTAGAGCTCAGACAGGATCTTTACAGAGCTACAGAACTACTAGGTCTTCAGCAATGCAGGAGTTAATTGTGTCACTCTTCAGTCAACTAATATAAAACTGTTGTTAATACAGAATTAATATGCTACTATGCTCTATTAATATTCATATTAATATGGATGTCTAGATAGGGAAGGAGCAGAAGGAATGTTTGGATATGAAGAGTTGTCATGATGACGTTTGGGCAGACATTGGAAAACATATACCTGTCCCTTAAATAAAATTGTTCACCTAACTTAAAGCACGTCGTAAAAGTGATAGCTATACCTATGTCTTGAGCAATCACAGAAGAAGCTGTTCATCTTTCCTCTTGGCTGAAGTACAAAACAAAAAAAAAAAGTAATTCCTAAAGGATGAACTCAGCAGCTCAATTCTGAAACTCTGTGTATAAACTGTCTAAAAGAGGGTGGAACAGAACAGTTTACTTGCATCTAAAAGAGGGAGCGTCACTATCAAAAAGTGGAACTCACATCTCCATTTGGTCATGAGCACATCAATATCCATAAGGGAGGTAAGAAGCTGAAAGGGAACCTGAAAACGAGGCTCCTCCCTTGGAAAATGAAAGAGAAGACAATGAAACCTCTTATGATATGCTATATTTTTCAAAGTTTCACTTCACCAATGCATAACTGACTTGAGGTGTATTTTTCCTAAGTTTGTACTGAAATGTCAGTAGATACTCTAACAAATGCTTCTGCCACATAAGCCTTGATCTGTGCCTTTTCCCTCATACTTGGAAAAATACTCTAAATGTTTCTAGGACACTTTGTAGAACAGTTTGAATAAGGAATTTGCTAGTTTCAGTTTGAGGAGCAGGATCTGGTCAGACATGAACTGGTTGCCCAGAGAGACTGTGTAACCTCCATCCTTGAATGTATTAAAAACTCAACTGGACGCAGCCCCAAGAAGCTTGATCTGACCTTGTATCAAACTAATCTGGGTTTTCATGGAGGGTTGGGCTAGATTACTTTTCAAGTCCCATTCCAACCTAAGTAAACCCGTGCTGCTGTCCTTAACCTTCACCTCTCCTTCTGCCAGAAAATATTAAAGATATATCTTCTAATATTACCTGTAGAAGTAAATCATTAAGGCACCCTTCAGTGCTTTGTAAGACAGTCGTCTTTCTCCTGCAAAATACAAGTGTCATTAGTTTGTTACTGATTCTCCTGGAAATTTGATACTATTATGTGATTATATGTATTGTGTATAAAAAACAAAGTACATATTGGCATATAATAATACAATCTACCTTTACTAAGCAGGTGTTCATGGCGTTTTTCATCAAATAACGATAGTAACACATCTTTCTGTTTATGGAATTCAGATAATAAGTCATCTTTTTCTTCAGATTCTGGTTTGGCCTTTGATATTTAAAACAAAAACAGGTTTTAGAATTCAATAGGAAAAATGAAGTGCTTGAATTACCCGTGATGTAACTTCTATTTTTGTAATAAATACTCTGTAAATTTACATCTTAAATGTAAGAACTGTATTTTCAAACAAGATTGATGAGTCACTGTCCTTTAAAAAACATAGTTACCACAAAATGCACAATTAAATAGCTGTCAACACAATTCAGATGTATGAATGTTCAAACTGTCAGCTAATCACTTTTCTTTTGGTCTAGAGGCCCTAAAAACACTTAACCTTAATTTTTTTGAAGTCTGATTAAGAAAAACAAAAAGAAAAAACAACAAAATTAATTCTTGCACAGCTATGTGTAAGAAAATTGTCAATAAAAAGTTTAGATAAATTCGAAAGTTGTAAACAGATATTCTCAAGAAATTGATTAATTCCTATGTTATATTATTTTTTTCCCCATTAAAAATGTACTTAAAGCTACAGGTCTTACAATATTTCAGGATTTTCTTGTGGTTATTTACCAGTGTAATTCAAATGATCACATAGCAGCCAACTGC
Source organism: Antrostomus carolinensis (assembly GCF_000700745.2). Lineage (NCBI taxonomy): Eukaryota > Metazoa > Chordata > Aves > Caprimulgiformes > Caprimulgidae > Antrostomus > Antrostomus carolinensis. Next base: position 49,141 of record NW_010288881.1, on the reverse strand, counting down.
TACATACTGTAAAATAGAAATGGGCCGTTTATAGTGACACTCCATACTGACAGCTCATGGGCCCAAACTTTGTGGAGTTTTACTCAGAACTGTAGATGCACATACTAATTAAAGATTAAGTTGCAGTTTCATTAAAATCTTCTATTGATATTATCCCTTTTGCAATCACAATCATCCATGTATCACATGCTTTAAACCATCTTCAATGTCAAATTACAAACATTCAGATTTCCTGGAAGAGTCAGCAATTTTTTCTGCTTCTTGCAGACAGAGGCTGCTGAAGATTAAGTGAAGTGAGTGAGAAACTGTGAGTGGGCCGAAAGTCAAATTTATGTCAAGATGTCATTTTGCCAGTTGTCATTGCTTATAGCTAGATCAAGAGTATATTATATACCTGCACCAAGGCAAATTCCTCTTCTAGACCTTTTAAAACATTCACTTCAAATTGTCCCCAGAAATCAAATCCTTCTGCGTCAAGTCCCGGAGTTCTTTCCAGCCATGCCTTTAATAATAATAATAACAACAACAACATGTTCAAATATCAACAATGTAAGTGCATTACCCTAGAGTTACAAGTTATAGCAACATAAATTATACTGCTCCAGTTGTTCTGGTTTAATATCCTGTAGATGCGCTTATTGCTGGAGTAAGCATGTCCACGTGGGTGAGTTATACCTGCATAATGCTGCCGTGCAAACACACCCACAGGTTCCAGGTTAAATGACCAGTGCTGGAAGACAAAAGCTGTTGCATTCTAAGGGTATCTTTAAAATCAACTCTTTTATAGATACAAGAAAACAATTGTATTCCACATAGATAGAGCAATTGTAAATATCAGTTTCAGAAGGAAGATGTAGAACCATCTATACAATCAGTTTTCATCATTTCAGACACAATGGATACTGATCAAGCAGTCTGTCATTAACTTACACCATAACGTGATGAGAAAAACCACAAATTTACTTGGCAGTTAGCAAAGCTTTCTCTTTGGTTTCCTTTTAATAATGGGAATGAAATTAGGAGGGGAAAAAATGGGAATCTTCGTGGTCAAAGTTCCTTTAGAGCTCACTTAAATTAGCTCCTTTTCATCTGAAAGATACAAGACCATGAAGTCTTAATAAATGAAGCAAAGCTAGAGAAATTTCTTTTGTCAGGTGTCATTAGACAAATGAATAGAGCTAATAAGAGTGAATGCTTTTACTGAGTTTTATACTGCATTATTCTTTAAAAAGTTACGTTACTTTTGTGTATGAAAGTGATAAGGCAGAGAAATTACTGTGAGTCATTCATAACTTTGAGACAAAGTCATTAAATCATGTTAAGTTATAAAAAAACACATTCATTAAACATCTTTTCTCCTTTCCATTTTGGGTTGTCATTTTTCCTTTTTCTTTTTTTTATCCTCTCTAGTAGCCATCACTAACAGTGGAAATATTTTTAAAGTTTTCTTCTAAAAAGGGTTTATTTTATGGTCATTAAAAACAATGTGAATGGAACAGTACATTTATATTCTTTGCTCATACTTCCACAATACAATTAACTAGTTTAACAGTCAGACTTTTCAGACAAGAGGAAATAGTGTGAAAAATCAATTGGTTTACTAACAACTAACCCTTTCATTCAAAATTTGATTAGAATCCAAAAAAAAACTGACTGAGAAATTGCCAGCATGCTTGCTTCTCTGAAGGAAGAAGAATTTGTCACTGACACCAATGAAGGATATTCTTGGGAGATGGAGGAAAACAAAGCAAGGTCTTTGACAGACATTGTTACCTCCACAAGCTGCAGTAGCGTTGGTTCTTGCTCTGATTTAAGCAGTAGCTCATAATCCTGTCCCTTGAAGTTGTCACGATAATGCCTTCTGTTATAGGGGACTCTCAAACTTTGGGGAACACCAATTTTGTTCTCTAGCAAGCGAAACTGCAGGCTCTGAAAACCAGAGGCTGGACTTAGGTAGTATCTTTGGGAAAAGAAGAAGAGACACAAAAATAGAGGATATCATTTCACAATGATGACATTCCTGGTTCTTAACAAAATAAAAAATACATATTTCACATTAGAAGAATACCAAACAGATATCTGAGCATTTTTATATTATTTCAATTAAGCAAAGAAACAAAACCAAGCTATTTGAATGCAAGTACAATGTATGTATAACATATTCTAATTTTCTAGCTATATATTGTTTGTGCATACACAGATACATACACACACTTGTGTTTGCACTGTGTTTTAAAATGGTAGCTTTGTGCGTGTGATGTACAGAAGGAAACATTAGTGAGTATCTTTTCTTCTCCAGACAGAATAAACACCTCCACCTCAAATAGCTGTTACAAAAATTTCCTCATCATTGAAGTGCAAATGAATGCATTTTAAATAGGCTTGTTATACAGAATAATAGCTATGTATACAGTAGAATAATGTTCAGAAAAACATTTAGTGGGTTTTGTTTGAGGGACTCGTTAGTGGGATTCTTTCAGAGTTAAATTGCGTGACCACGCTGATAAAAATGATTAATAAAAGTAACCTGAAATCTCGCCTTGCTAGATAATTGTAATGCACTTTGAACTGCAAATATAATATTTAGCAGAAAGAGATCATTGATTTGATCTTATGTTTGCTTATCAAATCAAAGTATGTTGTTGAAAAGCAGAAGCAAGAATGCATCAAAAGAGATGATTAGCCGATGGGTTTCCCCTGCTGTAGTGTAATGCTAGATGATACAGTCATTTCAAACTTCCAAGAGGAGCAAAATTGTAGTCTCATGTGCTTTTTAGTTAGGGAACGTTAGAAGTCAGAAAGGAAAGGGTACTAAAACAGTGTGGAAGTGGATGGGATGCTGGATGGCACTGAGGCCACAAGTCAGACAGGTCAGTGACACGAACAGAACAAGAACAGGAAGGCAGACAGTGGATCGATGTGTCACACATGGTAGTGTAGCAGAAGGACATAGCTGAAGTAAGGGGAAGAGATAGAAATGCTGTGGGAGAAGTGAGGCAAGCAAGGGATCCCAAAGATAGTTTGGGCTGAAGGCAGAAGAGTTACCAACCACTGGCCCAGCAATACATTGGGCAGTTACTGGAGAGCAGAAGTTACTGGGGAGAAAGAAAAAGAGACAGCAATGCTGTCAGCCACTTGAAGCCTCCAGAACTGCAGATCCACCAGAAACATGAAGCAAGGAAACACTAGGCAAACCAAGAGAGCTGAAATCTATAATCTATAGAGAGTGCATTTCTCTCACCCAAGCACTTCTATGATTTGCCATAGAATACAGATGTACCTGCACAGAGATAAGTTTTAAGTAAATTGTTAAAAGAACCGTGAGCTATTTCTCTCGTTTCCATTAACTTTTTACTCTCAAACCATTCCGCAGCACCACACAAAAGCATCAAAAATTAATTTGTACTTCTTTACAGAGCACGCTGGACACACACTCAAGCTCAACTTCTTAATTGACCCTTGCACTCTTAGGTCACAGTTGCCCCTCTAGGGTATGTTCTCTCCTTGCTGAATGATGCATGAGCTACAAGCTGCCAAGGCACATGCAAAATTCAGTCGGTTCTAAGGATGAAGAATACCAGCTCGTGGATTACTGTGGAGGAATAGCAAGTATTTACCTGAAATCAAAGAAGTCCAATGCAGTCATAGTTTCCAAAACTGAAAACTGTTCCACAAGTAATTTCAGAATCATTGAAATTCTGTTAATTCGAGTAATAACCTTCAGCATGTTCCTCTCATCTCTTACCTGTAGGAAAAAATAAAGACATAACCAGTCAGAATGGTGTTCTCTTTATATTGTACCTATTTATTTCAGGTCTTTTCACTGTTGTACATCACTATAGTTCCCAAGTCCTTTCCACATAAAATCCATAGAAGCATAATCATATCAAATAGAGTTCTGTTTTTATCTGAAAACTGAAACTGTAATTTTCAAAGACTGAAATCTATTTTTCTCTGACTGATGGTACATTACAACTAGGCCAAATATATAGGATTCCTTTTTCTTTTCTATATTTTTGACTGAAATTGAAGTCACTACAAGAAATTAAATTCTAGACCAAAATAATTTATATCATAATAATTTCCAATATTGCAATGCTATTTTTAAAGATATATGATATGATAATTATATTATGCTTTCTATTATAATAATTTCTATAATAATTTCTACTATTGTGAAGGAACAAGTCATAAGATAGGTGTGGAAAGTACTTAAAAGTTGAGAAGGCATTGAGAGGCATTTCAGGAGAGCATATCTAAAAATATGTTTATCAGAGATGGGCATTAGCCAGCACAGGAAAACAGAGAACACTGCATCTGGTGGGAAATAGAAAATACCAAATGGAAAGCACAGATGCTCTCTTCTGGCTAAGTTGAACACTTTGCCTGCAGAGGAGTTTGCTAAAATTCCTGTTAGCTTCAATTGGATCAAATTTCTCTCTAAGACCAGGGCACACAACCAGGAAATATCAAACTACAAAAATGAAAGATAATAACCATTTCCTTAATCATCTTGCTTTCTACTTGACCTTAACACTGACATTTCAAATTCTGATTATAAGCAAAATCTCATTTTTCACAAAAATAAATAATGAAAAATTATTCTACTTAAGAACCGATTTTGATCAGTTATAATTTGATATAATGTTCGAATAAAAAGCCAATAAAACTATGAATGCAGAGGACAACAAAGAACATTTTCATTGGACATTATGATAAAATGGTTCCTTCTTTCAGTCTAGTCTAGTTTCAAATGTTCTTCATATACACATACTCGTGATGTTATTCAAGGTATTTCTCAAATTACATACAGCTTTTTTTGTTGATGTAGTATCAGGTCAGCAGTTTTCCTTTGTTATCTCTTGTTATGAGGTATGTTTAGCTTTGGACAGATGTTCAGAGATGCTCAAAATATTCCCGTTATATTTGTAATTTTCAGAAATTCTCATACAATTGTACACTATGATTTTGATTATTGCTTTTCTGTTGGATTTAATAATACACAACTACTAAAAAGTTTTCCTTTAATATAGCAGATATTGGATGGAAGGATGTAGTGTGTAGACTCAAAAAAAAATTAAACAAAGGCAGAAGTGACATTTCAACATAAAAATATCTGTTAGCCATCTGGTTTTAAGTTTTACTTCTGGGCATGCTTTTCTGAAGTAGAATAGTCTCAGATTAAGTTTCTACAGTTTTCCAGTCCTAGCAGGAGAGTATGAGAGCATTTTGGCCAATGGAATTGGTCTTGGAGAGTCATCTATGCAAAAGGCAGACTTCAGGAGGAAATAAGGTTTTGCAGATCAAATGTCTGTACTATCAGGATATATGAACCACTCAGCCAAATTTCACTGGTGTTTTTTAATGCTATTTGTGAAAAAGAGCATGTGTTGCTTTAGTAAACGCAAATATGTCAAGTTGTAAGTCAGGAGGCGAGAGAAAGAGAGGACTGGATTTTCCCAGAATTAATATTTGCTCTTAACTTACGTGGCCATTTTGAAAGATCACCCGCACAGAGTCCATTTCCCACAGAATCTGCTTAAACCAAAGTTCATAAGCTACAACAAGAGAGGTATTGTTAGCATTAACTTCAACATTACTTTGTTTTTTCTTTATAGCATTGAAGAAGTAAAATTCTTACTTTTTTATTTGAAATGAGTAGCCCACGTTTACACTGCTGGTGTATAAAAAGATTCTGATACACAAACATAACAGTTGCAGTATGCTGCCCTTTACCTGAACTGTTACATTAAATAATCTAGCATCAAGAATGTTAACAGATTTCTTTAAAGCATGTTTTACACATCAGACATTTGATGTACAATGTTCATTTTCAAAAGGGAGAAAGAGAAAATCTAGATTTGATGCTCCAATAAAAACTAACTTGGGAGTTCCTTACAATTTTTATATCATCTACATATTTCCAGTCAAAAACAGGAAAATGCTATCAGGCCAGTGGCCGCAAAACACATGGATATTAGCAGTTAGGGAGTGCCTAACCAGTACACAGGCTTCTAGACAACCTCTAGACAGTTAAAATTGGATTGAAGTTTCAGAGAAGGCACAAGCCAACACGCAAAATTTGCCTACAATAAATTGCATAGCAGCCGAATACTCAGATGGGGAATTAATCTAATCACCTTAATTTCTCTAGGAACAGAACCATCCAAATCTTGGTTTACCAAATCCAAAGGTTATACTTATGGTTTTGTAGTAGTTTAACTTGGCTGACAGCCAAATGTCACAGCTGCTCAAACCAAACCCACCCCCACCATCCAAGGAAGAGGGGCAAGAATTGAAGGGGAAAAGGTAAGGAGACTAGGAGGTTGAGATAAGAACAAATTAATAATTGGAGTAAAATAAACTTAAAATAGTAATGATGATAATAATAAGTATAATAATAATATATTTAAAATCAGTGATGCACAGCACAATTGCTCACCACCTGCCAGTAGCGATTCCAGAGGAGCGAAAAGGAACCCTGAACCCAAAACTGCAATCCCAGAAGAGTGAGCCTGAGCGAACCCAAAGAGAATCCCTCAGCTTTCCAGACAACCCTCCTTAATATACTGAACATGACATAATATGGTATGGAATATCTCATTGGCATATCCAAATACCAATTTTGGGTTTTTCTAGTTATTACACTTCCCTTCCTGCAGTCCTTTGCAATTGCAAACTAACAAAACATGATGCCCTTGTACATTATCAACATTCTTCTCATAACAAATCCCACGCTGAAACCAAAACACAGTGCTTTCTAACTGCTAAGAAGCTACTAAGAAGAAAATTAACTCTATCCTAGCAAAACCAGGACAGGTTTCTTAAGCATAGAGTTGATTACAGCCTTACAAATGATATAGGGTTATATACAAATGTAAATGCAGATAAAAGACAGAGCAATTGTAGTGATTGTGTCTAAAATTAAAGCAAATTGTGTATTGCACATTTCAGCATTAAATAATTCCCTGTGGCAAAAATGCTGATCAACCACCACTGAACTCCTCTTGACCACTTACCTTGATGCGTCACAATGAAAAGATGCTCATCATGGATTTTATTTCCTTTCTTCTCACTCTGAAGCTCTTGAGCATTCAATATTTTGTTCAGCTTAAAAATAAAGACATGACTGTTCTGTATAGCTCTCAATTTTACTATTAGCAAATATAATCCTACTGTGTAGAGGTAATATATAAGGATAATATTAATATATATATAGACCTCATATTCCAGGTTGTATGAGAAGTTATACTAAATGGTCTCAGGTGTCACTTTATTTTTTAAAAAAATCTTGCCTAAAATGGAACATTTATGTACCTCAACTAGTAGAGTTTGGAAAATAATTTAAAGATTATTTTTAATTATTAAAAAAACCCCAAAAAACAAAACCAAAAACAAAATAACCAGCACATTTTCCAGATCTTACATCATACTGTCATTGTTCAGTGACAACAGAGATCCTATAGTAAAATTCTGTGTAATCATGCAGTAACATATAACAGCGCAAGAGCTCTGATTTGGGGCTAATATCAGTTATTTCAGTTCTGGCATTACTAACTTTTTTACTGAGTCAAATTCACAATCTCATCATAGTTGCTATAAAAGAAATCTTTGCAAGTTTCCATATAATACATCAACAAATTAGTCTTACGTTCACAAGCACAGAATAATTTCACACACTTCAGTTCCTGCTGTCACAAAAAAAAAAAAAAAAGTTTGGATTCTTTTATTACCTATTACAGTTTAATTTTATTTATTTGTTATTTCTTTCTAGTTGTTGCAAGTTTTTTTGTTTGTTTTTTTCTGCAATGTATTTTTCCAGTCAAATATTCTAGGCTTTCATACAATAATTTGGGGAAGTTGCACACAGCTGCTGACAGGGAGAAATTGCCAAGCGGTGATTGTCAGGCCAACGAAAGCCTTTTGTGGTGTACCACTTTATACTTTAGGTTTATAAATATAAGTAATTCCCTACCAAAACCCCTGAAATATCCATCTTCCCTGCAGTTTGAGACAGTATCTCACAGTCTACCTGTACCATCCAAGCTGGGACCAGCACTTGAAGAGCTCAGGTAGGTGACGGGCACTTAGAGACCTGCCCTAGTGACTATCTGACTGTGGGATGGGCAGAAGCATCAATCACAGGTCCTGGCTCAAATTTTAAGAGTGACCAGGGCAGAAAAAATAAAATCCTTAAACTTACTTGTAGGTAGTCTCCGTAGACAAGTCCACCTTTGCTGGCTTTATTCATCCCTTCTTGGGATTTGTCATCTTTTTCATCTTCCAAAGATAGCTTGTTAAAATTAAAACTAAGAAGAAAATTAAGTAAATATATAAACTATTTTGTTAAAGAACTATTAATATACCTGCCTTTTTACTAGCGGATGCATCTACAACTGAGAAAATGAACCACTAAATTAGACCTGTGAGAAAAACAGTATAGCTGAAATACATCCTATGACAGTAACAGCTGGTTGCATTATGTCTAGTTCAGTAAATAGCAAGTACTCAGACAAGCCTTTGTAAAATCTCTCTTCCTTTAGTTGATAGCTGTAGCTGTCTATTTGTTGATAATCACTAAATCCTCTCTAAACTTCTACAGTTTACATTAACATCATATTTTTTGAATTGACATTATGAAGCAAAGCACAGGAAAAAGGGACTTACGGGTAGTTGTTCCCCATGAAAGGGCACCCACTCATGATTCCAGGATCCAAACTCGCTGAGCCGTGTGCCAGGGAATTTATTCTGTCAGTGTTCCCAAATCTGCTGCAGCAGCCTTATATGTAACCTTATCTCACTGCCTAGGCCAACCCCCAAATTATCCTTAGGCCTCAGCCCATCCCCACTATTCAATAATTACAGAAACTATCACAGCACAAAGGTCAGTAAGTTCATGTGTTGTTGGCTCTCCAGGTTTGCAGGGGGTGGGGTTTTTTTGTCAGTCAAAACAGAAATGGCTGGCATACTTATTTTGTCCTATGGCACATGCTTTTTGTGCTTGTTACTGAAAGGTTTCCACCAGTTCATTCTTTGGGGACCAAGCCTGGTGTAAGGGGTAAGCCAATGAAAGGTCTGTTCATGAGAAAAAGAATTTAATAAATTCAGGAGCTGTTAAAGTAGCTTTGTAACTTGCAGCCACTTGTTTCAAAACATCAAGATACTTTTAGGTTTGAAAAGTTAAAGATATGGAATAGGAAAGGGAAGGGGAAGGATAACATGTCTGTGGCAGACAATAATGTTTGTAAGAGATCTGAAGCAATTCATATACTTTGAAAAAAATGCACACAGATTAAGTATAAGAACTAAAAATAATCGCGTACATCTCGTGCTATTTTCCCAGTGGCGTAATTAATGCCAATTTCTTAATTTTATTTCCTTGCACAAAAGTTTCACTCTCATTTGTTGACAAACGTTACCTAATTCTGTTTAATCATCAGCTTAACGCGCAATGAAGTAACATGTAGCTAGGGTGCATGTCTTTCCCATTTGCCAGCCTTTTCTGAAAAAAAAGTTAATGCTCAGTTTTACTGCAAACAAAGCTACAGGGCCTCTGTGACCCCAGACCATTAACTCTCTGCAAGATTTACACTGCTTAGTAGCGCCTGTGTGGTGGTTTCAGCTGTTCTAGTCACTTAAGAGTAGTTGGCTCATAAAAAAGCCATACGCGGTACATGGGTTATGGGATGTATACCCTGCTAAACCAGATGCTGTATGTCAGGCTATACAAATATTAGCTTAAAACTAAGCTGGGCCACAAAAGAAGTAGGACTCCACTAAGGCAACCTGTCAGCAAGGTCAAGGTGTTCTTCATGATGTAAAACCTGACAGAGTAAAATAATCTTCTCACTACACACATTTATACATCTGCTTGGGATGCAGTTAAGTAGAGATGAAAGCGAAGACAGTGCACTGGCAGATAGATACATGTTGAAAACTGTGATTCACCATTCCATTTGCACTCAAATGTAATCATATAATCTCTCACATCCACAGATCTCAAAAGCAGGGACAAGGAAGGTTTACCTTGTCATTTCTACACACCTTAATCTGAAACATCCAGATTGAGCCTCCACAGTGAAATCAAACTTTCTATTACCTTTTCTCATGGCACAAGCAAAGTTTTTTTTAAAGAGTGTGAACCCAGTAAAAATAAGGACAGTTGAAAAATATTGAACTCAACCTCACCAAAGAAGTTACTATCATCTGTTTCCTTGTGCAGTTTTAATTTCTTCTGGGGGACACAGAGAATAATAAACTTCCAGAGCAACAGTCTCTGACTTTCAGCCTTTGTATTGCCTAAGCAGTAGGCAAATGACTTTGAGAGCTCTTTAAAACTCTGTGCTTAACAAAATATTAACTCCCTATTTGGGAAGTAATACTACTCTTAATTGGTTCAGTGTTACCAAACTCTCTCAAAATCTAGCTGAGGATACTATCTGAACCAAGTGCTATACAAACTTGCCTTCTGATTCAGAAACAGACAAGCTTCAGTCAGTCAAATAAGTCAGTTGGAGTGCAACAATTTAGAAAGTTATTTCCAGTATTTCCAACATGTTCAAACTCTCTGTTTAGGGACATCATAGCTGATTGGTCCCAAGGCACCTCCATTCTAAAACACACCAGCCTAGTAACATTTGCAAAACTTGACAATCCCAATGAAACACATCCACTATTCATCACTCTTGTTTGATCGCCATGTTCACTTCCTCCTCTTAACCTCTCTTGGGCTGGTGCATTCAGAAAGCTTGGCTGTCCCCAGGATCCTCCCACTGAGAGGACATTCCCAAGCGTCCCCAAGTCCTTTATCACCAATATCTGCATTTCCATCAGTTCCTCTTGTATTTCACTAGCAACCAAGAACCTTATGGTATACACGAGAGGCTTCAAAAGTATGATTCTCCAAATCATCAGAAAACTGCAAAGACATTGGAAAAAACATTGCTATCAAAATATTCAATTAGTTCCTAGAAAAGCCTCCACAACTTAACAATTCCTTTCCATGGCTGAGATAGTTAGAAATAAGTAAGCTGTTACTTTCATACACAATGGAGAATGAAGATGGTAAGCTCAAGTTCTGTATTTTTATGAAAAGAAAAAAAAAATGTTTAGGAAAAAAGTACTACCTAGTAAAAATGTTTTTAGCATCTAAAATATACACTTTATAATTTGTATATACTTGGTAGAGTGAATACTACAGACTATATTCTTCACATTAAATGCAAATCCATGTTTATCAGGCAAAGTATATGAACTCTCTGATTTTGCACACAAACCAGAAATAATTTGCTCTCTCATTTCTATATCTCATAGGTAACAGCAACTGAAATAAATTTTCAATCTAAACTGTGCATAAGTTCAATCAGACCAAGCTGATGCTGCAGTAATTTAACAGTCCACATTTCACTTTCAAAACTAGAAATGTTGGAAGTGGCTTCATGTTAACTTCTTGAGCAAAAGCCTTATCTCTCTCCTGCTCTGCCTAAGAAACAGGCAAAAAAAATCAGACCACTGTGTTCATATTTCATAGAGATAAACAAAAACAAGTATGGGACTCCTATCTGCATTGTGTTCCTAGCCAGGACAAGGTCTGTTGATTGACCATTTCCTAAAATGCTGCATAATGTTATGGATAATACTATCCTTGCAACCATTCATTTAAGCAAATTTAATATCACACTAGATGAGGGACTGGATTTTTCTTTGAGTGGTTTGAGTGGCTTTTATACCTCAATAGAGATTTTACAGCTACTTTGCCATCTCTTCATACTAACGTAATAATAAACGAGCCTTGATGAAAAAGCTCTTCCATATGAATATGTCTGAAAGCAAAATGTAATGTTAATTTTAATTCATGATATTACTTTTTCCTCAAAATGTACCACCATTTTCCTTTTTCATGCTGAACACTCAGAACGATGTAGGATCAGATGTAACCACATGCACAGCTTGCTGTTCATACTGTGGATGACTGAGCAAGGCTATGAAAACCAAGAAAGTGTGTGTCTATCCTTGAGCTTTTATTTAGTTATTTATTTATTTACTTTTAGCATAGGAAAGTCAGACAGGGAGACTTCTGTTCATCCCAGAAACATATCAGAGGAATTCTAACCTGCAGCTGAGAGTGAGGATGTTTTGTTTTGTGACTGGGATGACTACAAGACAAAGAGTTAAATACAGCAGAAAAACCCCACAGCTTCCCAGAACTGCACATTGTGGCCTTCAAATGAACTATTGTGGCCTTCATGATCAAGCATGGACATTGTTAAGCACCATTCTTAGCCCATCTTCATCCCCTTATTTTGTATACCTCCCTTTCTCTAGTTGTTGACATGGGGTGACTGAGCTAGCCTTGCTCATCTCAGCTGCAACAGGGTTGCAGAGCAGAGGAAAACTGAACTTACTTGAACAGGAAGAAGTGAGTTGTAAGGGCAAAAAAGGAGAGTCCCTCTAGCCTGGCCAAGGGGAGGTTTGATGTAAGGCAGAGGCGTCCTGCAGCATATCTTGTAGATACAGCTGGAGCCAAGAGTCTGCGTGCTCTTATTGTGTGGGGCTCTATATCTAAAACAATAAGTCTGATGATGACAGGTAAGTAAGAATGACCTCATATGTATTGTCATGAATCAAACAAGAATCTTATCTCTTACTATATTTGTCTTAATAGATTTGTCTTACTAGACAAATCTCCTGTTATCCTATATGAAATCACTCATGGAGAAAAAAAAACATACACAGAAATGGTTTGGACAGTGTCACCCATTCTTCCGCTCAAACTCTCATTCTGATTACAAAATCATCACAGATCAATTTGTTCTTCCAATGTTCATTAACTTCAACAAAGAACTTGGAGACCTCCTGGCTAGTGACGCTTGAAGCTTCCCAATACTGTTGTGCTAGGATTACAAACTAGGAGTTACGCAGCACAGGTGGCTTCTACCTACATGACAGTGGCTGCAGTGAGTTGGATAAAAGATCCAAGTAGGTCAACGACATTCTGAAGAGTTTCTACTAGAAACAGATGTCTTGGGAAGAGCTATTAGAATGAAACAAAAAATGAAACATTAAAAAAAACAAAAAAGCAGCCCCCCGACCCCCCAATTATAAAGCAAGCTTACAGTGAGATCATTTCCCCAGTACATCCATTTAACTTTCCAATGTTCATAGTCCAGGACTTCCTAAGATACCTGTGCCCTTGCATTTAATAACCCTTCTCCTGTGACCCCACAGCCTGCAGCAATGAGTTCCAGAACTGAAGTGCATATAATGTGAACAAGTATTTCCCTGTTCTAGTACTAAGTCACGGCTTACAAACTTATGAGATATAACTGTTCTGTAGCTTTATAGTCCCAGTCACCCTTTTCTGTACTTGTGTGGATTCTGTCGTGACCTTTTTGAGATGAAGCATTCAAAAGGCAAATATCTTTTTGATGTATAGCTGCAAGCATTGTTAGTTCCATAAAATTATAGTGATGAAAGAATTTGTTTCTTGGACAATAAACCCATAACTATAATCATGAAATGCAGTACAGCAGCTACTGAGAGGTTTTGGTTGACCAAGTGCAACTCAGATTGCACAGGTGAAGCACCTAGTAGCCTAAGGCAGAACCTTACTGTGCTGGATGCTTTACAAGCACTGAACAAAAATCACTTCCACAGCCAATTTAATAATATTAAAAAAGATAGACAGGTGAATAAATACACATAAAATGAAGGTGATGAGAAGATAAATTAGGCAAATCTTCTGCTCAAAGTAGTGTTCTGTGATTTTCAAAACTAGACTTGCTATTTGACTAGCAATTGAAATTAACAGTCGGTTTTAAGAAAATTAAATTTAGTGAGTCAAGGCTAAAACAAACAAGCTCAAAGTTGATGCAACATTAATAATCCAATCAGACATTTGTACCTAGGGGAGGAACAGAGCTCAAGGTCTTGCAAACTACAAACAAAGAGAAGAGATAGCGCTGCAAGGATTTTATTTTTTTTTATATTGTATTTGTTCTACTTAAACATAAAGAACTGTGTTGTCACTTCTCAGCACACCTTTAGCTTCTATTTACGTTTCATATGTCCCAGCACAATCCCACTCCTGCTGTCTATCATTTGTGGCTCAGCTGAATGCAGCAGAATTTTTTTCACGTCACACAGTATCTGACCTCGTTAATCCTGGTACCAAATCTCCTGCCTCAAGCTGTGCTTAAAAAAGGAACTCTTCTTCAATTACCACCAGCTCCTCCTACACCTATATTTTTAAAATATACAGCACTCATGCTGGTTGTGCTTTCACTGGTTGTCTGCAAGCTGTATATACTCTGACAGTGAAGCAGCCTGCTCCCTGAATCATCCCAGAGGAACAATTTATCTTCCCCATGTTCTGACTGAAAATTATTTCCCAAGTATGGAGAAAACATTCTTTCACTGTTATTGCCAAAACTTCCTCCTTTCATCAATGAAATGTATCAATATCAGCCAAAATTATAAACTGAGGAAAAACAACAAATCTTGAATACATGCCACAGAGTTGTCTCCAAGGCAAACTTATCCTCTTTCAGTGCCTTGCAGACGCACATTGCAAGGTGTAATTCTTTAGTATGGGAAGGCCAGTATGTTTTTCCCTCCTAAACACCCGAATCCTGGTTACCAGTCAGATAGAGTGAAGTTAAAATCTGAAGCCATAAGCTGCTCCCATGCCTCCACATGGCTCAATTTGTGCTGTGATTTACTCCATGGTACAGGTGGCTAGCAGGTGCAAAGGGCTGGTTCAGGACAAACACTGATAATTTGCTAATCTGATGCTACTCAGTATTACCATTAATGACTTGGATGACGGAATAGGTTGTACATTTAAACTGACAAATGAGAACAACCTGGGAGGTACAATAGCATGCTGGCAGATGTGGGACAGAATTCAAAATTATCTTAATGCACCGAAATGAATAATGTGCAGCTTCAGTGAAGCAAAGAGTAGTATTTTTGAACTTCAGATGTGATAACCAAACTAGCAAATAAATTCTTTAAAAATTATCTGGATGTTTCACTTATTCAAAAATAAAATGTTAAGCAATAAAAGGCAAAACTGAAAAGAGCAAATTTTATACAGGAAATTTTAAATTGAATTTTTCTACATGACATGGAAAAGCTCTTTTCCATCCAGCATCGGAAAGGATTTGTCTCTTGTGTTGTATCCTGGGCACCACTCTTCAGAAATGATGAAGACCACTTGGAAAGGGCTCAGGAGAGAGTGGCAAGAACAATGAATGTTTGATGTAGAAAATATGGCCCATTATGCTGAAGGCGGGGGGATTGGAACTAGATGATCTTTGAGGTCCCTTCCAATCCAAACCATTCTATGATTCTATTAAGAGAGATGTAAAGAGTTATACTTGACCTGTATAACTAAGGGAAGATTGTGGGGGGAAAGTGATAAATACTTTTCCTTCAAAGGAAAGAGTAATAAACAATTTTCCATATACAAGGGGATGAGAAAATGTGTAACCAGTTTAATTTATGGCAAGATAAGATAGATACCAGAAAACAAAAAATAAAGACATTTCTAGTATCTGTAGAGTACTAGAAAGCATTGATGAGAGCTTCTAATTTCCTCAGTCATAGCTGATCTTGCCTCAACACAGAGACTGACCCAATGAGTCCTCAAACTCTCTTTAAGCCCCTTCTTCTGCAGCCCTACCCCTTCCCCCCCCTCCCACCCCCCCATGTCTGAATCCAGTGGCATACCTGCTTTGAAGGAAGGACCAAGACAGATGTTTGCATTACAATTAGTTACCATTTTCCACATATCCCAGCATTTGCCATGAAATGGCAATGACAAAGCACTGTAACAGTCCAGACACTGGTCACCTTTTTTTTTTCTGATCAGTTTTTCTTTTTTGCTAATATTTTCTATATGAACCGAGTATTTGCAGTCTGCTATATTAGCAACTGCATTGCTTCCTCTGTCTTCAAAGGAGATAAAATTTTAGATGCTTCTATTAACAAAAGAGAACTAAGGAAAACATTACAAGAAGCATTAATGTCAATAAAGCATTTGCAGAGCCTCATGCAATGAAACAGAAGTTGGAAGGAAACACTGACATTTTCTGGAGGAAAAAAAAAATTGTCCAATAAAAGCTAAATATGCACCGAATATACATGTGTCTATGTGTGTATGTATGTATGCATGCATTCTCTCTCAGCAGCCCATAAGAATTCCTACAAGACATTTTGCTGCAACTAGGCTATAAATAAATAACTTTATCAGAAACACATTATCTATTTGTCTCAGCAAGTAGCTATGTAGTTAAGCTGGCTTCAGCATTTTTTTTAAATTGAGCACCATAACACAAGAACTGAACAGCACTGACAACTGACTTCAAATAACATTTTCAGTACAAAATTTACAGTATGGATGAATGCAAAAAATCTCAACCATCTCAGTCATTAGTTGGCTTTCCTAACCTTTACTGCATTAAGTATTATGGAACGTGCTGTTTAGCTAACCAGATACACACTGCAAGGAGTGAGTGGACAAACCAAGCTCCCTGTGACCAGTTTATAACCTGAAAGCTTTGTGCGCAAGCCATTTGGGAAAGATGAACGAACACAAGATGGTTGGTTTTCGCCCCCTAGTGTTTGCTTAAGACTGAGTGTAAAACAACCATAAAAGAAAGTAATTTTCAAAAATTAATTTCTTTGGTAAAACACAACCAGAGAACACAAGCCGTGTTCATCTAAAGTATCACATAGGCATAAAAACTCTGTAAGACATTAACTCACAGAATTTAAAAAAAAAAAAAAAAAAAAACCAAAAACGAAAAACCAACAACAAACAAAATTCCCAACCAAACAGTAAGATGAATCGTATTTGCTGTGTAGAGAGCAACTTACAGTTTGTACTTCTTAATCATATGCACATATCAGCATAAAAGACCAACATAATTTGCTTTAAGAACTCCAGCAACTCAAGGAAGAGAGGTTGTGTGGGTACAGCGAATTAGTGGTTTGTGTTAACAGGACTCAGTGGATCTGCAAATAACTGCTTGGCAGTGCATTAGATGCGGTTGAGTTACATACAGATGTTAGAAAATAGTTTACTGTTAAGCACTTTGCTGCCTGAGTGCACGCAAACGCCACGCAGAGCTTTCCCCAGCAGAGAGCCTCATCTGTGAGGCAAAAGTGACAAACAGAGCAGGGCTTTCCAAGAAGCTGAGTACAGAAATCTTCCGCCTGTTACACGGGAATGACTAAATGGAGTTCAGTGCTTTACCTTGTAGCTTGAACATGGCCAGAAAACAGTCATCAAACAACTAGATAGTGAGGCACTGAGGGGCCGAGCTAATAACCTAATAACCCAAGAACACTGTGAACAATCAACTGGACTATTACTAAGCTAGCGAACGAAAGAAGCAGCAGCCATTCCCACCCCTGCAGATCAGAAAGGGAATGTGAAGGGGGAGTTTTAATTATTATTATTTCCTGAAGCATTAATCAAGAACATCCCAGGTCTGAATTTTCTAGTATTTTTTGTTGTCTTTTATTAGATACACAGTTCTTTCACTGAAACAAATTTCAAACAAGATCATACCACATATCTAACGCAAAAGCAGTCTCTGTACTTTTTCGTAAGGAGTTAGTGGAATGATTGACCCTGCATGCATTTTCAACCTTGCCCAGGGGGTTATTTCTCAAGAATAACCGCTCATTTTTGCTGAAGCCCATGAGAGCATGAAATCTGGAGCTGGTTATGAAGACAGCTATTCAAAGTGTGGATGAACTGCATCCTACTGCTGGTGGAAACCTAGTGGCAGACATGTATTTCCTTCCAGAGCAGGAAGAACTCCTTATCTATGTAAAGACAACCTATGCAGTTCTGAACAGCGCAGAATTTTAGTGAAGATGACTGTTCTTTCTAAAATAAAAGGAAAAATTACAGAAGAAATTTGCAAGGTGATGCAATGCACAAGACAAGCCTGCATTTCTAATGTTATTAGTATAATATGTACTTGAAATATATATAAATATTAACATCTTATCCTGTCATAAAACTAATCTTCTTTTTTATGTTGTAGACTATATTATTTAAAGGCAAAACATAGCAACCCTGGCAGGTAAATTGCCCAGTGTTATGTGTCATCGAATATGACCTCCCATTTAGTTTTCTATAAAAGCCATTACCTAGCAATGATCACAGTGATAAGGCAGCTTATTATCCATTCCTTCCTTACTGAAATAAGCACAGCCTCATGGACCAGCTTGGGAGATTCATTCAATCAGATGTTAAAGGTATGTTTTAGTTAAATTTTGATATTTTTGTTTTCAGGATTGACAATTAAAATGAGAAAACTCGTCTCTTTTCTTTTGCAGTGTTGTCTAAAAATAGCAGTACTGTATATTTTCAAGATATAGGAGGCATTCAAATCTTGCAGAAAAAAAATCTTATACTTAGGTAGTGAGGGAAAGTATCTTGCTATTGGTCCTTTATGCATTTAGAAAAACACTAACACAGTTTTAACTACGCAATAACTTCTCTGAATGATACCATACTTCAATGATTTTTAGATTAAGGTAAAAAGGAAATTACAAATCTGTCTAGACTAACTAATCCTTGAACAGAGGCCACATATAACCTCCCTGAAATAAGTCTTTCCAGTTAAAAGCTCTAGCTGAAGCTGAGCTATCTTAAAAGTAATTATTTTTTAACATGTTCATTAATGCAGATTCAATCACAGCTAAACATTGTGAATGCAAAAAAAAAAAAAAAAAAAAAAAAAAAAGCTGGACCTTATTTCTGCTATGCAAGAGCTTAGCTTCCAGTTCTTCCCACTGGGTCCTGTTATACCTTTTTCCCCACTAGAGAAAGAGCTTATTACTATTATCTATCAGTTGCCTATAGAAGTAGTTATAGATAGCAATCAATTACCTGCCGATAGAAGTTAAAAAAATTTTTAATTTAACTTACAATGTTAACATTAAAGATACTGTGAATTTCTGAGGTTTTTATATAAGCTCATAATAGCACGTCCCTCTCCCTGTACCCCTGGTTATATATATGCACGGAATTAATTTTGACTTTAGCAATATTTACTGGGAAATCAGATTTATCTGACTAACCATGATGGTACTCAGGACTTCTTCAGTAATCAGTGTTTCCTGAGGTAAAGCATCTGCAGCCCATCCTGAATGTGTGAGCTACCTTACTAGTTCTTAGATGCACGTTGCAAGTTTGGCTCCAAATATGTGGTTTGCTCCTGGCCCTGAATTCCTCTCATTTAGTTACCTACTTGCTTTTTTACTTATCCATCCTTTAATCTTTGGATCTTCTATAAATATTGAGTTTATTCACATCCTTGACAATTTTTTTTTTAATTGTATTGCCTGCATTAAATGTACTTTGTATTGCTACTAAAAGAACATAGCTCTCTCAAGACTTTCATGTCTAATACATCTAAGGTCTAATGTCTGTCTAAAGTCTTGCAAGATCTCACTGTCTATCTAGCAGCAGCTTGGATACTCTAACTCACTTACAGCTAGGTCAGCCGTGTTGCTTACACAACCTTAGCCCAGATACACAGCCTAAATGTTACACAGCAGAGGATGAAGGGTTAATAATTTATAATCTCATATGCACTGGCATTATTTTGGTGTTTTATTTTAGTATACATTAACTGAGAGCTGGAATAACCATTCTATTATTAATTATATATCACTGGAATGTACCTATTCCTCAAAAACAGACCAAATCCCAAAATAAATGGCTAGGCCTGGCTTACACAATTCATTCTACTTTCCAATCCACCTTTGTCGCAGTGGGAGAACTTGAGCACTCAATGTGAGCGATCAGCAAGCTTCGTTTATTGATTAGCGTTCAGCATACTTATACAGTTCTTAATGAGATCATACATATTCTGTAACCTAACTAATTAATTGGTCACTATCCTAAACGTCAACCCCTCCCCTAGTTCCTCATTCTTGGTTACTTACTCCCTTAAGTTCCCATGCCTTAGCTGACCGTAAGCATCCTGTTATCGTATAGCAGCTGCAGTCAAGGACAGCGTGTCCTTACCACCCCAGCACTTCAGACTAACAGAGTCCGATGTTTCCCAAAATCCTGGTCAGCCATCTACAGTATGTCTATGTGACCCTTGTCAGCTAACCAATCCTCAACACACCATGTATCAGAAATTTCATATTAAGAGATTTACCACATGAATCTATGTAGAGTAGTTAACAATATTTTTTTTTTTCTTAGAGATATCTGAAAGTAGAGTAAGGTTTCTTAAAGACACTCACCTAGTAGTGCTAATTTGGTAGTTCCCCTGGCAAAAGCTAATAATGAAAGCAGCAGTACAACATCAGATAATCTTATACATTAACAGCAAAACTTTCACAACAAAATAAAAGATCATGAATACCATGAGTTGACATACAAGATTTGAGTTGACATACAGATTAGTTACATATTTGCAAAGATTCTAAGGTACACTTCTGCTATTAAGCTAGTTATTAGGTTTTT
>NW_010288881.1:7463-28600 GCF_000700745.2 Antrostomus carolinensis | reverse complement strand
CATTCTCTTACCTAGCACAGTGTCTATAGGAGGAATAAACACACACAGCACATTCCCTGCTGTAAAGGGTCTGACCTGCTTATGGTCTCTTGTTGGAGTCTACAGGCAGCAGATGCAGACACATGGTAGGAATGTACTTTGCTCTGCAGTTATCTGGGAACACACAAACTGCTTTTCTCACTGCACACGCTCTGGTGTGAGAGAAGCCTACAAATGCCACCTATCCCAAATGCAGCAAAATCAGAAACCCACTTCATTCCAGTGCAATGTACAAAAGCATACATGGCTGAACAGCTTTGTAAAGGGATCCGATAGTCACCAGAGCTATGAGAGAAAATTTTGAACTGTTTTCCAGTAGAAAACTGTTTGATGATAAAAACGGGTCACAGTAAATTATACCAGTATTAATCAAAGTTCTTACACAGATCTTTAAAGAACAACATAAAGAAAACTATTTCCCTTCAGAAACATGTTTAAATCCAGCACCATCTGGGATTTCATTATCACAGTCCAGGGACTGTGCAGAGACCAAAGCAACATCCCAGAGTGCTGATGTGGTCACGATAGCTTTGGCAGATGACTCTTACCTCCCTCTGTTCCTTTGCCCAACTGTAAGAGCCTCAAGTAAATCAGTCTTAGGGAGGTTATATTATCTTCCTACAACACATGCCACACTATTCATTCTATTTTTTTTGTTGTTAAAAAATTTAATTAGGGAAGTATTTAATTGCTGTTAAACACTGATCTTAATAATGCATTCTCACATCTCAATTATTATTGTCTCACAAACTTTCTTTGATTTACTGTTCTTATGGACTTTCTCGATGATGGAATAAGTAGTGGATAACAATCTGTAAATGAAACACTTTAAAAGAGGCTGGTCCAATTATGACCAGATACAGGAAAGTCTTATTAAGTTTCCCTCATTTGGATGTTTTGAGAAAGGACATTCTGTTCAAATCCATGCTCCAAAGATCATTCAGCAACACGCATAAGAAAATGACTACATTTCCAGGTATTGATTATATTCGTTACGGTTATAGCTCTTAAACTTATATTTTAAAATGGTTTGGTTTGGGGTCTGTTTTTTTTTTGGTGGTGGGTTTTTTGTTCATTTTGGGGGTTTTTTTTAGGACAGTTTGTAGAAACCATGGGGTAAATGAAAACTAAAACCACTTGTTTCAAGGTTATGGAATCAGACTAGTATGAACCTAAAGAAATGAGAGTAGATTTCCTTTTGAACCCATAACCTTTCAGGTTTTATGCAGAAACTTTTAATAATGAAAGAATGAAATTTGCTTTCATATCATTCCCTTTTTTCCTTAACTCTCAGAGTAAGTATGAAAGAACAGGCCTTTAATGGGATGTTACTGTAAAAATGAGATTCTTAGCTTTTTACAGTAGGTTCACAGCAACCTGTGGCCTTAGATCACTGAGGTATGTCAAAACCCAATCTTTTCCACAAAAGTGGAACTACTTTTTTATATTAATTCATTTAAAAATTTGAGTGCTTAGAATATCACAAAGTATATAATCTGTTCTCAGGCAACACTGACCTAACCTCCTAGCACACAGCTCTTACAGGGCAATAGACCATCCTCAGAAGCAAGTTCACTTCTTAAAGAGAGAATTTACAATTAAAGAGAAATATTACAACTGCTTTCCAGTATAAGAATTACATGGTTTTTCTTAAGTGCCATTTAAATTCTAATTTGAAAAATGTGTTGTCACTTTCTTCAATATTAAGGAACATTGGAAAAGATACGATTGTACTTAATAAAGAAACTGCTGCCACATTTGGAAGACAGAAGGAAGTATCACCAGGAGTTTGTCTCATCCACTTCATTTCATGGAGTGTATAATATTGTTCGAACACAGAGCAAGACTCGCAAAGTGCTGTGGCTGTTAGTAGTCACGGGCTGTCTTGCCATTGTTATTTGGCAAATCTGCAGTCGCTTCATCTACTACTTCAGCTGGCCAACCACAACCACTGTGGTAGTTCAGTATGTGGAAAATGTCAAATTCCCTGCTGTGACTTTTTGCAACTTGAACAGGTAAAATTCATATTTGTTGCTTGCTCTTGAGAGACAACACCTCTTTATCTAAAAGCAGTCAGGTTCCACAATTTGTTTGAACAAATCATATAAAACAAGGAAAATATGGCTCTCAGGGCCACATCTTCCACACCACCACATGAGATTTAAATGAAGAGGAAAATCAAGGAATGGAGATTAGTTTTTTTTAATCTTCCCCCTCCTTCAGATGAACAATTGCACTACAGATTTTCAAGTTTCAAAACGTAAGTTAGAGTAGAAAAACCTCTCTGGTATTGTTCTTCCACGTATGAGTGTTGCTTCTACAGTGTAACTAAGGGACAGTAGTGCATCATAGCCAAGTTAAGAATAAAATACAAGATTTGCAAATAGAAACCTCATATAAATGTAGAAATCTTAGGCAAAGCAGAGACTTTTTTTTTTTTTTTTTTTTTTCCCCAGAGGTGCTCAGCCTTTATTGTTCCAGATAATGTCAGTGGGATTTGCAGGAGAGAAGCATTTGGTTTGTTCGGAAGTCATGTATCTAAGCAGGAACATCACTACAGAATTCCACACTTAATGGGCAAGATTCAGATGCAGCCACTTGGAAAATAATGTAATAAGCCTACAGACTGATTTTTAGAGCAAATATGTTATTTAGGAACAGTTTTAGAAATATTGAAAGTTTACCCACATTGTTTCCTCAAGAACTGCAAGTTTTCTTATCTTCTTATTTTATCTTACCTTTTGCTGCCAGAATCACCCAGAAGTCCAAGTCTCAAATATCTGGAGCCATTCTGCCTCACTGTGCCTCCTCCTTCCCATTGCCTTGCACAAAGCCATCCTGGTTTATACTACACAACGTGCACTGGTGATAGAAGCCCCTCTCAATTACAGAGGGCTGCCTATTATAAAAATGCCTCACTCCTTGTAACTATAACAGCAGCACATTGTAAGTAAATAGTCAACTACTGAACATGGCAGTTGTTCGCCTAAAAGACAGTTTGCTGCCACATCCATCTGTTGTTCATGCTGTGCTTCTCCTTCCCTCCTGTTTTTAGTAACCATTTTTTTGTTGTCATTACCAGAAAAAAGAAGCATAGATTTACCTTTGTCTTTATTTTTTTTTACTCAAATTCAATTGTGAAGAGTTGTTCTTACTAATCTTCCTTAAGGTGGAGCATTAAGATCTATTACATACATTGATACGTTTTTAAAAATAGGATTACAGAAAATGGCAGTTCTAAAGAACATGATATTGTAGTTTCATTTGTGTTTATTCTTGTTTCAAACTTAGAACTGTTCTGAAAAATCCTACTTTCCTTCAATGAAGGACTTAAATGCTGTATATCAGGAAAGCACCTCCAATGCCGCATCATATTCTTGAGATTTTTCAAGTGGATTGTACGAGTAAGGATCACCCTTGGTTTATACCACTGTGTCACCAATCACAGAGCTCATGGGAAGGTTGACTCTCTGCACTGGGGTGTAGTGCCTTAGTAAAGCAGGTACATGAGATTACTGCAAGTGCACTTAGAAATCAATTTTCTAAATAATGGAAGACAGGTTTTTTGAAAGGAACAGCTCCTCCCAGCTAGTTTCCCACATCTAAATGCAATTGTTCAGCTTGTCATCAGTTCTACAGATCTAGTTATTGGCTTATGCAGATGGCTAATCTACTCAGGTTTCTTTGTTGCTTTGGTTTTTTGGGTTTTTTTTCACAAACAACCACACACAACAGAAAAGTTCCCGATACGACTGACCAGAAGAGCCATAAGGGAGGTGTCCCTTTTCTGTTTTCAGATATGGAAAATTTCTTCCTAGAAACAGAGACTATATTGTTTATTCATGTTGTAGAGATCAAAGTGCAGCATGGTGTGCAAGAATCACTTGTAGCTTGCGAGCAGACAGCGTATTGTGTCATAGATTTGGCAAGTGCAGCCTTGAGATCAGTCCTATAACTCTGCAGAACTCCAAGCAATTCTTTCTCCTTCCCACTGACAGGTTTCAAGCTCATGCAGTAAGCAACCTGAAAATCATTTTTTTAATTTGGAACATTGTGTCTGGAGTTCTCCAAAAATTTGTTATGGAAGATAAATACTCTCAAGAGCTAAATGATTTCCTTCTTGGGAACCAGAACTTCAGCATCAAAGAATTTACACGGAAAAATGGGTTTTATCTGAACAGCAGTACATTGCTAGAATGTGAATTTTTTGGAAAGCCATGTTACCCACAGGTAAATATTTTTTATTGTACTAAAACAGTAGAATGGAGGACAACAGGCTGTAGTCTTACTGTTCAACATGAGCCATATAGCTTTGCCAGCTACTTCCCCTGTTTTCCCTTTACAGTCAGCCAATAGAGAAAAAAAGTCCTGCTCTAAATCACCCCAAGGATCCCAATTCTCCCACTGACTGCAGAAACAGCCTGCTGGACTCCCTGAGCTGTAAAATGGGATTTCAGTATAAATTGTTCTCTGAATAGTGCAACTTCTGCACAGATAGCAGCCTGTGAAAGCTGTCATACCTCCAGGCTGCATCTAGCAACCTTTTCCATAAATGGTCTATAATGAAGGTCAATTTGAACAGAGTTTTTTGCATGACATGATAGTGTAGTTTTTTTTCTTGAGGTCAAGAATATAGGCAGCCAGGGTAACTATATATTCTGAGAGCCCACAGGAATATTAAATAATGAGATGAAAACAGCCCATCTTTTGGAATTTTGGACAACAGACAAATAACATGATTATCCCATTTTTATGTCAATTCTTCCACAGAGCAATTCCCGATTTAAATAGAAAATGTGAAAAGAAAATTCAGGCCTATATTCTTTCAGATTAATCTAACCTTTAGTTATGCTATAGCTTCTAAAATTAAGTATTGGAGAGTTCTCTTAACTGAAAGGCACCACTGATAATAACTAAAAGTAAAACAATGAGATACAGGCATAGCAGCAAATGATTTCAGTTAAATGATGAGGTGGCTCTGGGACAAAATGCAAATATTGTACTTCAGTTTTGAAACAGTTTTCACTAAACATCTACTGGAAAAATTAAACAAGTTCTTTCTGAATATATCATTTCTATGTAATCTAACAGGTACAGAAAAACAATAAGACCTCATTCAATGATTCTGAGCAGCTCATAGGTGTTAATAAACAATGTGAAATTTCTCCTTTAACTTTCATTTCCTTAGAAAGAGATTAAATCCTTTTCAATATTTCTATCAATTACCGCTTTTCTGATTGTAATATTTAGTACCACCTTTGTGGGGGAAAAAACAACCAACCCCAGTAGTCCCTCTCCTGCATGTGACTCGCTAATGAACCTTCAGGTGGTCTTTCTTTCATTTTATTCTTCCCTATTTTCCTTTATTGAAGGATTTTGAACATGTTTTCACTGAATATGGGAACTGCTTTACTTTCAACCACAATGATCTTCCAGCAAGAAGAGTGACTTTGTCTGGAAGAGGCTTACATCTACTTTTTGATGTCCAGCAGGTACAGCTATCCTAATGACAGCAGTGAATCATGTCGTAACTTATAGATGAGTAGAGATGTTTTATTTGGGGGTTGGTTTTGGTTGGTTGAATTTACACAGATCTTTAGAATTTGATGCACAAAATTCCTTATCAAGACTATTTCTGAGTGAGAGGGTATTTTGAAGGAAAGATCTAATACAGACTTAAAAATCCTGAATTATTATTGACTCTGCCCCAGCTAAATGCTTCTGAAAGTTGTGAATGAGTGTACGTATGTAAATATATACACACTTCATCCACAACTGAAACACTTCATCAGTGCAGTAATTTAACTTTGTGCAAGCACTTTGGGACTACATAATTTCATTTTAATAAAAGCCATAGTAGGAAGGTTATATGATGCCAATTTCTAAGTATTGAATTTTAGTTGCAGCAGCAGCTCTAAGTCCTCAATTCCAGCTAAGATCTGGTCTTTGCACTGTAAATAGTCTCTGGCATTATTAGAATTGTCTTTGTCCAACAAAACTCAGAAAACATCAGGGAATGTCACCTTGTGAGATTGGGGAAGAAAACTAAAGTTTAGAATGATAAATGATTTAAGAGATTCACTTCTCTAGGAATTATGAGATAGGAGTGACAGGTTCTGGAGACAGTAATGGAAAGTTTGCTGAAACCTGATGGGTAGTCGCAAGTAAAAGATTAATATCCAAGCTATGAGTAAGTGTTCACCTATGCCTTCTTGTTTTTGAAATTGTGAGATAATAGAAGGAATAAAAACCCTGAAAGTTTATAGTAACTGGAAGTAAACCCACATAGGGTTCAATAAAGGAAATTTAAGTCAATCAATAAAGGAAATTTAAGTCAGCTTGCTTCTATATTTTTCTGTAAATTACCAAAGATGTGACCAGAGATACAAGACCAAGTGAAAAGCATAGTACCATTTTAAATACAGCTCAAGTTTCAGAGGGTAAGCAAAGCCAAAACTATTTTAAATACTTATTTTTCCATCAGGAACAATTCACTGATGAACCCGCTCTTGGTTATACTGATGCTGGCATAACTTTTGTTATCCATCCACCCAAAGAGCTTCCACACTTTGATGGTTTAGGTTTATTAACACCAGTCAGCACGCATGCACAGGTCGCAATTCGCCAGCTGAAGGTAAGGACTTTATCCATCAAGCAGAAATATTGGTCTTTACTGTCTCTAATTCTCTTCTGAAGTGTGACAATGAATTAGACATTTTGAAAGTTAAAATATTTATCATGCCAAAGTGTCTCGTAAAAGTAACATTTCCTCCAGACACAAACAAAATTACTACTATTTTGCTGGGGGATGTCATTGGTCTTCATAATCTGTATCTACTAAAATCAGCCTTTCTTACCTAACATGTTGCAGTCTTGCTGACATATGATAAAAGGACACTGGGGCAGTGCTCCATCAACACCTTCTGTTGCTATTAGTGTTGTCTCAGATTCCTAGTGGAATCCAAGTGGTGTGGATTATCCTTCTGTGCTAGGCTATCTGATTAGATCCTGCTATTGCTGTGAGAGAGAGGAGATGATTTTATAATCCCAAAAGCACAAACTGTAATTGTCTCCAATTAAATCACAATGTTACTGCTTATGTCTTCAACAGGCTTCCTTTAGCACTTTAAAATGTGAGAAAATAATATTTCAATTTAAAACAGAGACAAAAAATTGTATTTTCTGTTATTATTACTCTACAGTCAATTATCCAGGAATACCCATGGGGAGAGTGCAAGCCTGATATAAAGCTTCAGTACCACAAGATTTACAGTACTAACGCATGTTTGCAGGAATTAGGAATGCAAGGCCCGGTACATTCAGGACTGGTGTGGCTGTTTGCCTTTCATTCTTCCAGGTATTTCTCAGAAATATCATAATGATATATGCTGATCATTTTGCTAGACCTCACCTGTTATTAAAAAGCAAAGGAGATATGGCAAATGCTTGAGGAATATCTACAGCTGGGATTAACTAAAATTATATAAATTAGTTTGGTTGGGGTCTTTGGTTTGTTTGGTTGTTGTTTTTTTTTTTTTAATACAGAGAAAATAAGTAAGATAATTGGTCAGCTCTAGACTCTAGACCTAGCATCTGGTCATTGGCTATTCCTAGGATGCAGACCAAAATACTTGAAATAAAAGATTATGCCTCAGGACAGTGAGGCAAGTCTGTAGTCTTCAGCCTGACTCCCTAAAGAGCTGGAACCAAATCCATAAGAAGTCATAGATCTTCCCATGTACCCCAGAAAACCTACTTTGCAAGTGTTCAGCAGTCACAGCAGAACTGATTACCTGAAGACAGAAACCGAGGTCCCCCACATGAACCTTGGAAAGAGTCTGGCACCTAGAAGAGGGCTCTGCAAAAGCCAAAAGGCTGCATGGAGCTGTCTAATCAGACAGAAATGCAGAGTACAGATGTATGCTCTAATAGTCCCTTCTAGAAATCAGGCATCTTAATCACTCTAGAAACAGAAAGCAGCGACTGAGCCCTGACCAGTCTCCTGTCTCCCACCTTTCCAGCATTAAAAGTAATGATAATACTGTCACTTTCCTCTGAAGCAAGAGCTGGAACCCAAATCTGTGCTCTCACAGCAATTTTTTCACAATTAGTGGATGAGAAAGCCACTGTCACGCCTGCATTTTCTGACTCTCTATTTTTAAACAGAATGTTTTCACTAAGGGACACCCATTAATAAGTAATCTCTAGCCTATTTGTTTGACAACTTCTTGGAAAGGAGGTTTGCAATCCCCTGGAAACTCTCATGGAAATGTGTTTGAGAAGGAAATTAAGTCTAGGTCTCCCACACCTAGGGTGAGAGCGTTATACAGTGGCAATTAGATAAAGGAGGGCAATGCCTTCTTTAACTGTGTGCAAAACTGCTAAGTAATATTTCCACGCAAGGGAAAAACCTGGGGTGAAACGGAGACCATCTAAAATCTCAAAATCTTGCAGCTACCTCAAGATGTTATCTTACTCATTAGGTCTCCAAACAACTCTTGCATGAAGTTCAAAACTTCTGCTGAAACACATGGAGTGTCTACCCTACTTCATTTTTTCACTTTCACTAGAAAAAACAGAAAATCCTGGCCTTAGGAAACTAAAGCAAAGAGTGACCCAAAAGCTTAAAGGCCGTTCAGGCTGGCACACATAATAAAGATGTTTGCTCCAACAGCAAGCCTCCTGGCTCAGTCTGATGTCTGTCTTCACTGTGTACCCATTTTGGTGTTGGTAACTGCACTGGGCCCAACTGAATCATTTTCTCAGTTGTATAACGATAAACATGGAGTGGTGCGCAGGCTTTGATGACATTACATTCCAGTTTAATACAAATAGAGCTAAGGGTTTGGATTGTTAATTGAAGTTCCTAAAGTTTGTTGCTTATTTTGAAGGAAATGGAACAGAATGTGATTTGCTGAAGTTTTACAATTGTGTTTATCCAGCAGTCCGTAAGTAATAACTCCATATTCATATTTTCTGAGCCAACTCCAAATAGCAGACAATATGTATGAATTAAAACAAACTACTGAAAGTAGTACTGAAATAGAATACATCCCAGTTCATTTAATATTCTGAAAATAGAGACCAGACAGAGTATTAAATAGTTGCCAATTAACAAACCATAAGAATTCATTTTAGTAATCAGAAATGGTTCAAAATACAAGAATGTTCAATTAACCTGTTTTCAGTTATCCAGCCCTGGCTTGCATTTTTACATCTTCATGGTATCATCCTTCTAGCTCCAGTGTTGTATTCTTTTTGTTTGTGACAGAAAAGTGAACGACACAGTAAAACCAGATTTGCTAACTGATAGAAAATTCAAAATCACTGGACTTTAAGGTTTTATCTTTTCAAAAGTAAAATGGATTATATGTTTTCAAAGTGCTCCAAATCCATTTCCATAAGCAAATAATCTGCACACAGTAGATATGGAATTTTTAAGCCATGACAACAGATTTTCTGGAAAACACTGTAAATGGTAGTCTGAGAAGTAACTTCTCATGAACTTTAGAAAACCTTCATTTTCATTGTCTTGGATTCTGCTATGCAACGTGACTCTCCCTTCCTAAAGGAATTTATGATTAAACAACCAAGTAGATTAACAAGTTTTGGAGGCCCTGTGCAGGAGTTTATTTCTGTTTTGATTAGGTGTGTACAACATTCAGGCAAGATCTACTACTATGAACAATGACTATTTTTTTTCCCTGGGGCTCTTTTGAAATAGATTCCACTAAGTTCACATTCTTAAGTGATCATAATCTTCGATAGCCTGTCATGGGGGAAATATATTATTTTACTTCATGGATATTCCGTTACTAAGTTTGAAATAAAACACAGAGCAACAAATACAAATGACCCCTAAGTCCTGTGGATAGGATTCAGAGGTGGACCCCAGCAGGAACTGGCAACACAGTAGTGTACATGGTGAACCACACAGGATGCCTGCCTTTCAGGTGTCTGGTCCCCAGGACCCCAGGGTCAGTGCTAAATCTTCTTTTACAGCACAGGAGAGAAAAACAGCTGATAACAAAATCTCAAATGACAGCAGCACTCACTGACCCAGTATCTGAGAGACCTACTGTTGGTGAGAGCATCTGTTTTAGGAACTCTAAAGGCCAGCTATCCAGAACGAAATCCACAACCCTAGAATCCCTGGGGAGCACCTCAAATCATTAACTAACAAGGCTGAGATATCTCCTCCCTTATGGTTTGCAAAAGCGAGAAGTTCTCACACGGAGGGAACAGATGCAACGACCACCACCACACCAAGGCAAACAGAGCACCACAAGCCGGAGGTTATGGTACAGGTATCTAATAGCTTTAGGTTATGGTTTGTGCTTCAGGAAGTACTTATACCTTGCCATTTTTCTTCCACATTAATTTTCTCCAGCTTTCTAGGATTTCTATAATTATTTATTTCTGTTCCACAAGAGGAATGGCTCCCCAGTTTCATGAGCAGCCAAGACCTGGAGAATTTTGTGACTTCTCTTTGGTATTTGAAGAAACAAAGCTGTCCCTAAGCCCTCCTAGCTATCTTAAACCCAATTAAAAAATGGCAGGCAGGGGTTAAGGTAAAGTGAACTTATCTCACCAAGATTTTTATGTAGTTATCGGATGAGAGTAAGCTACAACTAACATAGTTCTGGAAGCTGTTTCCATGCATTGAAAGGAGCTAAGCAAAGATCAAAGCATCAAGACTAAGGATCATGTACCTAAGTATGCAATCAGAAAGCTAGCACAGAACATGGAAAGTCTTCTGTTGACCTACTGTTTAACTGTGGATGAGAAATAATATGCACATAAAGTCCTAATGAAGGCAGCAAGACTTAGAGGTGCTGAATTTCTTTGGAAAAAATTACCAAAAAATCTCAACCCTTACTACTGTGTACCAATTTCCCAAATGCCAGTTAAAAATACTTATTTGTTCCTTCAAAACTGGTAAGTATCCAGTTTTTTAAGAATAACTAACCCATTTATTTATAATTTAAAAGCAATTTTTGTAAGTTTAAAAAAGTCTTAAAACTGTGTGCTTTTTTAGAAATGTCATGCAAATTCTTTCTCCTGAAATTTCAGATGATATAGAGATAAAAGGATTATGTACAGTAGGAACCCATAATTCCACTTGCCCTGCCCCATGTGAAGAAATAGATTATCCTACCACTGTCACCTATTCAAGTTTTGGAGGAGAAAAAGCAATGAAATACTTTTCTACAAAACTGAAGAAAAGCCCAGAATACATCAGGTAATCTTGCTAGCACCTTGTCTAAATAAAGAAATGTGCTACCAGATTGTACAATGTAAATGTGACCTTTTAAAAAAATACTCTTATGTATGATATTAATAATGTTGTCTGTGAGATAAAATAACGTCTTAGACAAAAATGGTTAATATTTATATATATATTCATATATATCAGATGTACTTGGGTCCATATAAGTATAGTGTCTCAACAGTATTGACTACGTATTTTATCCAAGAAATGGGGTCAGGACTTATGCATAGAGCTCTGTTGCTCAGTAGTAGCGCTGAGCTGACGTAATCTGTATACTTTTAATTCATGGAAGAGTTATCATATATGCTTATGCCTTAATAGAGCATATGTGCCTTACTGTTACATTATAATAAATTGATGGCAGATTTCCTTGCAAGCACAAGTATTATACATCCAAAAATAGAATCATTTCCAGATGTTTTTGCTAGAAAGATACAATCTTGTTGTCAAAGAGCATTTAAGACAGTTTACAGACTGAATTGCCTCTTGCTCACATAGATGTCAGCAGTACAAATAAGTATTGATAGGTGCTACATTAAATCATAGTAACCACAACAACAAAATATGTTTATAAAGAACTGTAGAAAATTTGGTTAATGGAATATCTATGAGTATTTCATTGTTTCAGTGACTTCAGTTTTCTCACTCTTTAAGCCATCAGTCTCCAAATGCTTGCACATGTTTATACATGAAGAGGAACTATATGAATCATAGAATGGTTTGAGCCCTGGAAAGTCCTTTAAAGGTCATCTAGACCAACACCCCCTGCAGTGAGCAGGGACATCTTCAACTAGAACAGGTTGCTCAGAGCCCCATCCAACCTGACCTTGAATGTTCCAGAGATAGAGCTTCTACCACCTCCCTGGACAACCTGTTCTAGTATTTCACTACCCTTATTGTAAAAAATTTCCTCCCTATATCTAGTCTGAATCTACCCTCCTTTAGCTGAAAACCATTACCCCTTGTTCTATCACTATAGAACCTATCAAAAAGTCTGTCTCCAATGAAGATTATGAAAATTAAGCTTGTTGTTACATGCAAAAGATATTAATCCTTTGAGGACACTTTACCTTTGTTGATTGTTTTATTGTCTGTAAATAACATGTGCAACCCAGTAGTTATTCAATTAAGCAAGTGAAAATACAGAACATTCCTCTGTTACCAAGCCTTAACCAATAGGAACACTGCCTACGTATTAATGAGTACATATTCCAAACTGTAAAACATAGAGCAATATTGATTTCTGGAGATGTAAGAAGGGAAAAGTTAAATATTTATTGGATAGTTCTGTTAGCAACTCCATGATAATGGTAGGAAGTCTTATTAATAGAAGCCATGAGAATAAGTTTATTGTTATTACTCAGTGCTACCTGAATTTTAGAATTATCACCTAAAGAGATAAAGTGATCATTTTCTGTAGCAAACACTTTATTTTCAGTGAATATTGCTAATGAGTTCATTATCACTGTTGATCCCAAAACCTGTAGCCGCTCACACTTCTGAATAATCACTACTTCTATTCTTAAAGGTCACAACATTACATGTGCAATCAGGTTTTGTGTCATATGTATTCCACAACCGTTATGTTTATATTCTATTTAGCAGTTACCCAGAATCTTTCTGTATACATGATGTCATAAAGATGAGCTCTTTCCTCACACTGAATCATTCCCCAGGCCTTGCTCCAGCTGAGATTTACCTACTGTTCTGCTTTTGCAGGATACAAGAATATAATTACGTGAGGGTATTAGCAGAGGGCAGAACTAAACATTCAAGTATAGGACAAGGGCTCTTTTGCACAAACATGCTCAGTGAAATAAGCACAATTAAATGTGCAGTTGCACATAAACTAGAGTGGTAGACTGCACTTCAGAGCACTGTATCTGCTGTAGGTCAGGATGTTTGACACTTCCACTCAAGCTTATCTCTGTGACCCCTAAAAAGTACAAGTCTACCTCACAGTACAGATCTAGAGTTACTTTTTCGACAAAGCTGGAAGATCTACTCCTCTGATAAGCTCCTATTGTAACTGTTGTCATTAGGACACTTGTTTTCCTTCAGTCATCTAACTCATTTTGGTAACACTCATCTAATTGTTCTTTAAAAGGCATCACCACTCTCCCTGAACTTGGTCCATGCTGATAAATGTAGGTAAAAATACTGTATGTTTTTGTCATTAGGCAGAACCTTGTGCGTATTGACATTAAATATCATGACCTGAGCTACAAAATTACACAGCAGCAGAAGGCCTTGACTATATCCGAGTTGCTCGGTAAGTGAATGTTTAATATTTATTTATTGCTGATTAATAATTAATCTAAAAATAAAATAAATTCAAAGACAAACTTGGTTTTTTAATTCTCTCCCCCCGCTGAGTCATAGCCTATGCTGGCTTCTAAACAAAAATATCTTTTATATTATAATGCTAATAATCATGTCTTTCTCCTGTCACTCCATTAAAGAACCCGCAGTATGAACTGTAGCTGAGAGTAAGTTTAGCAGTAGTTTACAGCTATATCACACAAAGGACTGTAAGAAGAGTGATGTTTACAGGATTTCGAGCGGAGAGGGAGAACATGGGGAGGAGAAGCAAAGAGAATGGTTAAAAAGGCAGAGAAGTAGGAAATACTTTAAGTATCTGTTTCACAGTAGGATATGTTTTGTTGTACATGCTTTATTTAGAATTTTAAGAAACACATTAGTCTTTTCCAACAAACATTCTTAAGAATATTAATTCTGTTTTCTTAAAGTGATGGATTATGTATTTTGATTTTATTTAACACTTGAACCCAGCAAGGTTTTTTTGCTTTTGAGACTAAACCAAATGCTTAGGACGACATATGTTTATTTCCTTCTGTTACAGCTGATGTAGGTGGCCAGCTTGGATTGTTTTGTGGTGCCAGTATGATTACGATCATAGAACTGCTGGAGTATGTTTTTACTAACTTCTGTTGGATGTGCATCTTTCTTCTATTGAAAGCTCCTGAAATGCCTCAATGGAATAATCCATCCCAGAACCAACCAACTCAGAAGGAAAAAAAGAAGGGAATACAAGAATGTTAGTGGCTTGTAGAAGCACAAGACTAATTGCTTCTGCAACTTCCTTTCCTTTTTAAGACACAAAGGAGACAGTAATATTTTGCATTGCTCCCTGCCCTGTCCTCCTTATTCTTCCTGCTTCTTTTATTGCCTAGAACTATTTAACTGTGCTAAATAACTTTAAAGAATGAACTTTGGAAAGTCTCACTTTCTTTCTCACATAAAAAGGTAATCTTTACCTAAAATTTTATTTGAAATAATTACCATTTTTTAAAAATAGCATAGTGAGTGATACTGACATAAAATGCAGTTTAGCATTTCTGACCCAGTTTTTATCTTCTGCCTTTTGAGTGTGAAGAAATAATACATATGCCAAATTAACACACACAGGTTTCTTAAACACCAAAAAGGTGGAGCATTTCTCTGCCAAAAAAGCAGATTCCTTCTTAACGACAAAGTCTTTGATAGTACGTTACCACTGTTACGTGTTCCAGTGAAGGATAATATAGCTTTCTTACCAGAATTAGGAGCATAACTAGTAGTAATAACTTCTACGGTGTATTATCTGTTTGTCTGAAACACATCAAAAAAATAAATCTCATGAATCTCCCAACTACCAAGGAACCCCAGGGCATCCAAGAGAATGGCAAGTGGGCAAGCACAGGTCAAGTTCAGTGTTTAATGGCATGAAAGTTGATAATAAAGACAAAAGGCTTCATCTAAGTCTTACTCAAGATCAGTGAGAGTAAGAATTTTGTGGCTTTAGTGCTGAATCAGGCTTCCTGAAGTTTATTCCTCTAAAAGTGTTCAGAAAAATCTTCTGTGCTTTCCTACGTCTCTGTGGGCCTATCTATGAAGACTGTGGTGATTAAATAAACTTCCAAAGACGTGTAATAGTGGAGTGTAAATAGAGACTCCAGCCTCCAACACACACGCTACAGCTAACGGAATGAGAAGTGTGCACTGGAGGCGGGTGTTGTGTTCTTTTTAAATACAACACCTTAGCAAACAGCAGAATCATTTTAAAATGTGAGTTAACAGGATAGGATAATTTCACTTTATACAATGCAGTTATATAGCGTATCTTTAACACATTTCTTTCTCTAGAATAGGTCTCTGAATACCATTCTGAACAAATCCATGCTTGTGCAAGTCTCCTGCCAGTCTATCAATCAGAGCTTTTGATGCATTTGGAGGTGCCAAACAGAGCCTAGAAGGAAACCCTTTAGAAGAGGCAGAAACAGAACAGTCTTGTAAAAGATGCATCGAAGACTAATTTTAAGACTACATGATAAAAGATTATCCTGATTTGAAGCATTGGCTTCTATTCAATTAACTATACATAAAAGATAACTGTTTATTTGAAAACTTACAGACTTACAGTTGTCTAGACTTCAGACTAGCACTGTCTAGACTTTGCTAATCAAAGCATTTTTCAATTAGAAAGCTCAAAGACTACAACATTATACCTTCTGAACCACTGCTCCCCAGACAATGCCTGGGCTCTGCAACTCTCAGACAGGCCAGGAGCATGCCTCGGTGCTCTTAAGATATGTCAATGCTGTGCCTGAAAGTCCAGGCGAGGAATCAGCCGTAGCCATGTTCTACAGTTCACACCATTCTCCCACACCACCTGCTCAAATTCAGCGACTAATAAGTTAGTTTCTATGAAGAAAGGAGTAAGTGTACTTACTAAGCAGCCAACTCCTTAAAGTTAGATATAAAGTAATGAAAATGCTACCATTTGGCCATCATTAGCAACAGCTTCCCTTCAACTGAAGCCCTAGGATAAGCAATTCAGGAAATACAGGACATGTCTTTACTTCCTAGAAAGAGATGCCTTGATTTTACTTCTCAGTAAGTGCAGGCTTGAGAGACCTTCCAGTTAACTTAAAGATTTTTGCTCCATTCTTTTTTATTGGTAATTTCTGCTGGGACATTTCCCCCCTCACTATTACCAAGCGCATGCACCCTTGGAGCAGGAGAGGAACTATCTAACCACACTGTCCAAGGTGTATATTGGTAAATGCAGGGGGAGAATGTAAAGAACAGAGCAAACGTACTTCAGTGTGTCTCTAAAGATTTCTCCCAGCCTCAGTTTGTAGGTGTGGAATTCTTAAGCCAGAGGAAATAATGTTTTTGGAAGTAGGAATCAAGTATTATTTGGCTTCTGGATAAAAAGAAAAGCAGAGGAAAGATTAAACAGTGATCTAGCACACCTTGTATTTCAGAGATCAAAGTGTTTCGTAGCTATCAATAAAAAGGATTTTTTTGTTTTCTTCTACTAATAAGGGCTAAATAAAAGAAAATGAGCAAGAAAACTGATATTGTTTCTGCTGTGCCAAAAGTTTGAGTGAAATGAAGCGTAGAACATACTAAAGAATCAGAAAAAATAAGCCAGTTCTCTGAAAGGGAAGGTTAAACTGAGCAAAGATGCAAGTACAGGACTAAAATGACTTTTGCTTACTCCACTGACTCCGGACAAGGACAGCTGAAATCACTGCTTGTTTCCAGATTGTTCTAATATATGTGGCAGAAGGAGCTCTGAGGAAAGCACAAAAACTGGTGTTTTGCCCCAGGTCAAGTGAGAGACTCATATTGGGTTTTTTTTAGCAAGGGCTTGTGATGAGATTATACAAAACAATTCATTCCTCAGCATAGCTAAACATAGCAAGTGTGCTGTGCAGCGGAGCAGAAGTAAGGGTGCTTTTGTATTTTGATGTATGACTACTGTTCCATTAAGCTGACAGAATTTTTAAAAGTTTTAAGAATATATTTGGCTTTGCTGGATAGGTAAAGATGACATATCTACAAGGGCAGCAGAAGGAAGGTATTTGAACAATTTGATCAGATCATCTCCCCATTTTGCCTCACTTTGCTTCTTGTATGTTTGCTTTTCCTTTTCACAAGGGCACATCCACACTCCAAGTACAGAGATCAGCAAGCTTTTCCCATGCTAATTGTTTGATCCTAAAATGTTAATCCTGACAATGAAATTAATTACCTGATTAGGAAAACACCTTGGGTTATTTCCAAATCCTTGTCTGATGTGCATGAAGAGATGCAACACAGAATTTTGTAGCTAGAAACATGTCAGCCTGAGGCTGACATCCTCCAAATGGCCAAAAAAAGTTACGTGTTGCACAACAAATAAAATCAGAACGTTTTTAAACGTGTGCCACAGAAGTCATTGAAATTTCAAGAACGTGAAGAATATCATGCTGTTTCATATGACATTTTTCCGAAGAATGGAGGATGGCAATTGGATTGTGTGGATAACAACCCATGTTTGGTCGCTCTGGATTTTATGTCCCTGAAGTATTGTTGTGTTCTCTCACACCCAGCAGATCAGAGTATCAAAGTAGCTCCCTGGTACAAGGAAGATGGCTTTACAATCTAAGACAGACAGACAACTTTCCATGGCACAATGTGGCGGGGCTTGGAGACTTAAAAACTTGCACCACATCTTTTGACAAATTTCTTTTGCTCATTTCCTTTCTTCTTCTAGCCAAGACATTTCACAAAACTGCTCTTGCAATATACGTAGCAGAAACCTCTAAAGGAGTGCCAGTAAGTAAGGATTTATGCAAGGAGAAACTTCAATTTTGGCCAAAGAGCTCAGGAAACAGGCCTAGCACTTGCTTATCTGGCAAAGCAAAGTGAACACAGAACGGCCTGTACAGGAGGACTTGGACCAGACTTTTACATAATAGATTAATTCATTGCAGCGTCTCACCAGTAGGTGCCCCACTTACCTTCAGCTTCTCCTGTTCATACGCCTTGCCAGGCGTGGATCTGATCTCTCAGCATCTATTGAGGAATTACTTAGTATAACTTCATTCAGATTATTTCCCTCTGATTAATGATATACAAGCTAGGGAAATATTTCAAAGGATTTGCTGGCAAGCTTAGAATAACTTAGCCCGAACTAAGTAACAGTGTATTTCATGCACAATGAAAGACATTTTTGGGGTATACAAAAAAAAAAAAAAAAAAAAGAATACATATACACAGTCATCCCCACTCTGCATCAAAATAAGTTGATCAAGGTATCTCTTAAAGAGCTTATAAAATCAAGCTAATCTAGTGTTGCTTCAGAAAGTGTTGGTTAAGGCAAAATAAGAATCTCCTAAATCCTCACCAACTCTTTGAGCTGAAACTATACAGGGGGGGAGAGAATTTCCCTATACAGTCAGCCAAGTCTGAAGGTAGTTAGCAGCAGTGTCTGCCTTCTAGCCCCAATACAACCATTTGCACTGTGAATCTGGTGCTAGTAAAAGGTCAGAAAAGCAGTATTTCTCACCTGAGTAGTGCCCCACAGCAGCATGATACAGCCCCTTGGTCTCTTATGGCTCCTTTCCAGTCTAGCACTGCTCTGGGATTACTCCATATTTCTGAACCCCAAGGATCATAATGCAATTCTAAAAATCCCAGACCAAGATAAATCATGATGGTTCACGCATTCTGCCTGTCAAAATACACTGTGTTTCAGAAGTGTGTATCCCTTATTATGCTATAATCATTAGTACATCTAGTTACTGTAATTGTACCCCAAGTTAAACACATTCCATGCAGACACTTGATGTGCTTATTAAACTCAGGATACAGGAAACATCTCCAAGCTCATATTGTGGTAATTACTTACTGCAATGTCGAAACATGACTGGGTTTTAAACAATAAGCTCTGTATGAATGGAATACTGCTGTAGATCCAGGGCTAGCATCACGTCTTGTTGATGCTGCTTATGACCATCCTGTCCTACTAATTCTCTTGCTTTGTAAATCCCTTTATCCACCAAGAGAAGCTGACCTCTGCTGACTCCTCACTGGAAGCCAAGTCATCACAAGAGCAAGGGTAGCTTCTTTGGAAGAGGAAAAACTCCAGAATGGCCCTTCCCACTACACACACAAATGATGTACCAACAGGGGCTCCCTACCCAAACCCCATCTCAGGACAGGGACACTTATGGTGATTATTTAGAAAAAAAAAAAAAAAAAAAAAAAAAACAAAAAAAACCCAAAGCCAAACCTCTTTTGGGATCAGGAGTGCTTTTACAATCTGCAGGATGTGGAGAGGGAGAAAGAGAGAGAGATATCCACATATGTAGCTGTTCTTTCTAGACTGAAATACCAAAGTCCTTCTACCTCTAAGTGTGTCATTTTGCTACATGAAGCCTAATTAAGTGCATATCTAGTTTTACCTTTCTAGTTGTGGGGTTTCCTTTCAAAAAAAGGACCCTGAGCCTCAGAAAATATTTAGTAATAATTCCAGTACACTTCAGGGTCCTTGATGAAAAGGAGGTTTGTAGCCCACATTGTCGCAGCATAAACAGAAATACTAATAATTATACCTTCAGAGCCACTCTTAACCTTGGCAGGTGTTTTGAGTTAGTCATGAACACCCAGATTAACACGCGGTGTGTGCCTTGTGGGTCTCATGTAAGCACAGCATTGGGTTACCTTATCTATTCTACATATTGAAGACCTGGCAACTAGGCTTTCAAGGCAGGATTGATGATTATGTATTTGACCATTGCAGATGTATCCATCACATACTCAAAGGCTTCATTTTGAACTGTGAATCAACTGGAGATAAGAAACAGGAACAGTTACAAGAAGGAAGACTTTCATACACAAGCTGTGAAAAATGTAGGCTTCTCAGGGTTGCACGTGTGCCACAGAACATGCAAAAACTGTTCACTAAAAACCAAAATTTGCTTCTGGTGGTGTTCGTATGCCTTCCACAAAAATGACTGAATTCTTAGCGCAGTTTCCATAACTGATGCTCACAATAACTTTAGCTAAGAACTTCAATATAACTTCTTTTCCCGTGGTAACCAACGGGTCTTTGTGTGCGATAGCTGCCAAAGAAGATATAGAAAGCCTGCTACTGCTCCTGGCTAACAGGACTAGCCCTCGTGCCCTGGAATATTTTGCATTTGGTCACCTGGCCCACTATGGTTTTAACCCTGAATAAATCCTCAATGTTTCTAGCTGCTGTTTGCAGGACTAACATTTTTTGTTACAGACTTGATCCAGAGTTCAGTGGAAATTTTTCAACCTAAAAATGCCAAACAATTTCAGATCGTGCCCACGTAAACCTACAGTTCACTTATAGATTGTGCATGCTGTAGTCTGGAAGGTTTACATCACATCTTGATCATTTATTGTTGCCTGAATAAATGGAAATCGTTTGGGTGATTTTAGTTCAAACTTATGAATAGTGCATGAATAAAAATGGCAAACAATGCCCCACCTGAAACAAACCAGATATGAGAAAAAAAGCCAAGTATTTAATTGGAGAAACATCACAAAATGTCTGTTTTAAGGCTAATTGTAAGAAGCTGTTCACTGTTGAAACATGAAAATCTAGCAAACAGTAACAAGTAGCAAAAAAAAAAAGTAAAGTTGTTACTAAGAGACCTACATAATTGTAAAAAAAAAAAACCAAACAAAACAAAAAAACCCCAAGAAACCTGAAGGAAAGTCACATCATGCAGTACAGCACCATATTTTACAGACTTAATTTTTTCTAGAGAGTATGTTGCCAGTTGCTCTTTATTTTCCAGCGTCCCAGTTCAGATGAGGACTCTATTGTGTGGAGTACTTCACAAGATGAGGACCCTGTTCCTAAGGTCCTGCAGCCTTAGAAAACTGTAAAGCTTCTGCCTGGTCCCTCAATTCAAAGCACCAAATTCAAAGTGCCAAAGTGTTTTGGGATGCCACTTTAAATGGTCAGGTAGGAAAGCGGGGTAAGTAGGCAATGGCTATTACCTGTTTCCTCATT